>NC_139592.1:6731454-6863954 GCF_946808225.1 Silurus aristotelis
AAATGTTAAAAAAAAAAAAAAAAAATTCCTTCTCTTTTCAGCTCTGCTTTGCTCCATACAATTTCTTTAGCAGGACGTTTTTCTTTTTATATGCAGTAGTTAGATGGCAGCATCTCTAAACAAAATACCACCCATTTTTTAGTTTAGGACTATATGGACAAAGGTAGTGTGATACCTGACTTTTGTGGTTCTTCCCCAAACTGTTACCAAACATCTGGGGCCTCGCAATTGTGTATGATGTTTTTGGACATAGTAGCATAAATTGTCCTTTTACTTCAACTAGGAGACCCAAAACTGTTCCAGCATGTCAATGGTGCACAAAGTCAGCTCTATGAAGATATGCTTTTTTTGGGCTTGAGTAGATGATCTTACGTGGCTTGCTAAAGACCCAACCCTACTGAACACCTTAGAAATAAATTAGAACTCTGACTGCACTTGAGGCCTCCTCGCCTACATCAGTACCTGACTTTACTAACACTCTTGTGGCTGAACGAACACAAATCTCCACAACCATCACACTCCGAAATCTAGTGGAACATCTTCCCAGAAGAATGGAGCTTTTTATAACAGTATATAGGGACTAAATGTGGAATGGGATGTTTAAAATGCATATACAAAATCGTTGAACAAACTTTTGTTCATATAGTGTATATACATTATGGCAGTTTTATTGAATCACTTTAGCCCTTTTTTTAATTATTAAATTTTCTACACACATACACATATATATATATATATATATATATATATATATATATATATATATATATATATATATAATGCATGCAATTCTGTATGTTCATGCATACAAAAGCCTTGGCACCCCCATTTTTTTTTTTTTAGTTTTGTTTTTTTATTTTCTGACTTCTGCCTTATTGAATGCAGAATGTTCAGAGACCAGTTTCCCACCCTTAAATGTTTTGTTACTGAAAAATATGTGTCGGAATTGTAACATATTTTATAGCAAAAAAGAAATAATTAAATACATTTTCATAAAGAGATAGAAAAACAGCAGTGTCTTTAGTCAAAGTTTCCAGAGGAACTGTGTCAGATTCTCCAAGATGCTCAGATAACCTCACCAGCTAATTTTTTTTATAAACAGCACAAAGTTTACCTGAAATGAGTGATACTGACATGGTTTCGTTTCGTTACATTACTTTGTACTGTTTTGTAGAGTATCGCTTTTATGTAGAAATGTTTAATTTGATTGTGTTTTTTAAATACATCACAGCATGTTTTTTGTCATTTGGATTTTTTCCACGGTACTGTATATAATTATATATATAACATTGTATAGAACCAAACTAGATTTTACTACTACTTCTACTAATTCTAATAATAAATTGTATTCTAAATAAAAAAAAAATGTGTTAAACAATGAAAGTAAAACTAAGAGTTAAACAATAAAACTGTTGAAGCAATAAAAGAAAATACTGGTATCAACAATAATAAAACAAAAATATATTATTTTTAGTTAATTGTAATTATTTGAATAAAAATTACAAGTGTTACATTTATTATTGAGCTCACTGAGTAGGTAGGCTGCTGTAAGCGAAATATCAGATTATTATAAGGTGTATCTGGGTAGTTCATAGCATTATGACGGATTCAGGAGCACATCAGGTTTATGATTTTAGAGATAAAGTTATATGAATTTCTAAATTTCACTTTGATATTTTGAATCTACTTATTCCTATAAAGCCGCTTTCTGACAGGGTCCATTGTTATAAAAAACTGTCCAAATTTAATTGAAATTGATCCCGAACCCAAAAGTGAAATCTGGTATAAAAAAACGAATTTAATGATTGGCAAATGTTAAAAACCCATATTTTATTTACAATAGAACCTAGAGAACATATCAAATGTTTAAACTGAGGGAATGTACCATTTTAAAGAAAAACTGAGGTCATTTCGAATTTGCTCACAACACATCCCAAAAAAGTTGAGTGGGGCTGGAAAAGTATGTGTTATTGAAAAGAAACTGTATTTTGCAACTAATTCGGTTAAAAGGCAGCAAACTAGTAACATGATTGGTGATGATCTTAGAGAGGCAAAGTCATTTCTCTGTAATTCTCTCAGAGGTAAAATTGGGCAGAGGTTCACCGATCGAAAACTTGAAAAAAAAACAAAATCGAATGAAATTTCAAATCAAATAAACAAGCCAAGATTTTAGCTACGATATGCAGATTAAAAAAAATTGTCTCTGCTTGCTAATTAACCAGTTGTTAAGTCTGCGTCTCAATTTTGAAAACCTATACGTAGCATCGAAAGTGCATCACATGACCGTGAATCTGCATTTTGTTTACTTCTACAAACCAAATAAAAACGTTTCTTTTTAAATGATGTCAGTAAGAAGTCCCTTTTCTGGTTATCCCATTCGCCAAATGTGTTACATTCAGTATTCAGTACTCTTGCTATTCTGCGCTATTGTACATGTGGGCATCTTTTGCAGAGGTGAGGTCACAACCCAAACCGCAACACGCCAAAGTGTACACTGTCAATAAATAAGGTGGTTTTATGTAAAAGCATCAGAACAGGCGTGTAAAAGAAACACGGAGAGCACGGCAGGTCAGATGTCATTAGGATGAGGGATAGCGCTTCTTCCTCCAAATTTAAGGGGAAGAGTGAGGAGGGGGGGGAAAGTGCTCTATTAAAGCCTTGTCCAATCCAAACTCAATAAGATGGCTGTATGATTTGTGAGACTTGCTCGAGTCATCAGGCTCGCCGTGGCAGCGCTGTCTCCAGGCATGCCGCTTAAACGCCGCTCGGCCTCTCTGATTGAGTTTTCGCCACTTTTTAAGTTGCGCCCTGACACTTGATCATTTATCTCATTTGTAAAGATTATTGGTTAGAACACAGAGCACTTTCAGTGCATTAGCAATTTTAGCCTTACAAGAAACACTAGAAAATAATGGTTATTAACAAAGAGTATTTACTGGTATTCAGCAAAGCAACATGCAGCCACCTTTTTAATTTAGGTTAATATTTGGCCTGCCAAAGCAAATGTGCCTTGTACTGACTTAGAGTGATGCAGCTCTGGTGCTTAAAAGCACAATTGCGTGCTGCTACCTTACACTACAGCTCGCGCGTGATCTATACGTCAATAACTAGACAAGACTAAAATCTGCGCAATGTGGTTATAATTGATTGAGATGTCTGAGTGGAACTTGCATAAAGCAGCTATGTCATCTGCAAAGAAAAGCACTTTCCTGCTCCCTGTAGATCACGCGCAACACTCGGGGAAAAATAAATGGACATCTGCCTTATTTGTAATCCCACTTTGAGGTTCATCTCTTAGGCAAGTGTTTGTAAGAAACGCCAGTCCGTCAGCGGAAGCCGTAAAAGCAGCAGCGGACCTTGGGTCATTTCCGCCGATCGTTTTGTTAAAACAATGAAATGATTCAGAACATTTTTTTTTTTTTTTTGATGAAATAAGATGACATTTTATTAATCTCGGCTGGGGAATTCCCGTTTTAGAACTTACAAGAGACAATAGACAAAATAAATAGAGAAAAATATACAAGTGCAAATATATGCATGTATAATATTATAGAAAATATTCAGTAAAATATTCAGTATTTAAATATATATTCCTTTACAGACAGTCTGACCCGCTGTTATATATTTTATATATATATATATATATATATATATGTATATATATTAGTGCTTGTTTTGTACCAATAGAACCAATAGGAAAATCATGGAAGGTTTATACCAATACTGAATCCTTTATCAGGCAATACTCATCTTTAAAAACTACTACATGTACATTCATGCTGCGCGTACATGACCATGCGCATTACAACACGCAACATGACATAAAATGGTATAAAAATAAAAATGAATAATAAAATATATATAAAAACTGTATAAGAAAATGACTTCTAAAAAAAAAAAAGTATAATAAAAAAAAATAATTTATACCAAACAAAAAGTAATTACAATTAAAAAAAGTTCTAATGAAATGAAATCAAATAGAATTTACAATAAAAATCAAGGTAGAATTGTACAATAAATTTGAAAGAGAATATTGAGTTATATACGTGTAGAAGTATTTCAAACCGGGAAATTAGTGGTATACAGTATTTAATTGTGAATATCATAAAATTGTTCATAAAAGACAAACCAGTCATGTTAATTTTTATGTAAAAACATTTCTATACTATTCCAGAAAACTATTTTATTTATTATTTTTAAATCCAGGTCTAATCTTTGTTTGGTACTAGTGGTGGACAGTAACAGTATTAATACTACATACATTTTATCAGTGTTTTCATCTTAAGAAACGTTTACTTCAGTATAATTGAATGCGTGATAGCTTTCTTTACGCTCCGCTACATTTCCGAAAGACAAACCGTTCCTCGTTACTTTGAAGTGTGTATGTAAACTGCGTTAGTCGAAACCCGATTGTGAGGCTCCAGGCGTAACCTCGCGGTTCTGGTGAGAGTGTGTGTGGTGTAGGGGTCTCACTGTGAGCCTAAAACTACAGAAATCTCTCTCCTTATAAAGGTATGAATCACAGGAGAATAGAAGTTATTAAATTGTAGTTGTCATTAACTTTTGATACCCAAGTTCATTCAAAATCAAGTACTTTTACTCGGGTATTTTACTGGAATAATATTAAAGCCGAAGAATAGTACTTTTACTCAAGCACAGGAACGCTGTACTTCATCCACCACTTTTTCGATCCAGAACCAGAAATCCGATCCACCATTTATTATTTTTTTCTGCTTGGTGTCATCTGTAGTGTTTATAATGAGTACAACGGCCTGGGAAAACCCATTACGTAACGGCATTTCTATTAAACAACAGATTTTCCTGACCTGAAATGCATTTTTGTTTTGTATTGTAAATCTGCAGTCATAAGTAAAGCTAGAACATTTTAAAATCCCCCTCCACCCCTCAAAAGTGAAAAAAGATCAAAACCGCGTTTTTTAAGATTTCATTCCGATTCCATTGTTTGTAACCGAATCCACTTATACCTCATCGTCTTCGGCTCGACCGATCCGTGCTCAACACGTAGGAAATAATCGCTGATTCATCCAGTCAGTTTTGTGTTTTGCTGACTAAATCTCTCGGTATTAACGTTATTACGTCATTTTTAAGGCGGAATGTGCGTAGACGTTTGGACAGCCCAAATCCGATTAAGATCTGAACCGATCAGGCAGGTGTCAGTTTTGTTTAGACACGTCGCTATCTAACCTCCTGACATTCGCCGTGTGACGAGAGCTCACTCAGCTACTAAGATTTGAGAACGGTTTGAGACAGAAGGACTTCACTTAGCAGTATTAAACTCATCTCTGTACACCGCATGAGCTCTACAGGGCAGACCCCCCAAAACAAGGGCAGGAAGTAGACTAAATAAAAACATTTCCAAGTCTCGTTATTAAAACCACTTCAAAAATGTGTATTATTCGTTGAAGAAAAAAAAATAAATTCTTGATCTCTTTTGGACATTTTCCAGAATTCATTCCTAGTGACATCTTAAGGGTTTTCCCAGACCAGCACACAAATATTTGAATTAAGGGATTGAATCATTTAGCTGTTTAATCCAGGGCCAACAGCTACACACACACACACACACACACACACACACACACACACGCACGCACGCACACAGGCACACATTCTCTCTTTTGTGAGGTTTCATTAGTTTGAATCATTTCAGTCTTCATCTCGCATTTGAAACCTCTTTGAAGTTGATCTTTTGAATGTACGCTTTCTTTTGTGTGTGTTCGTGTGTGTGTGTGTGTGTGTGTGCGTGAGGTTACCGTAACGGTTCAGCTTCAACCTGCGTTGGGGTTTTTATTACTCACAATCTATAACCCGCTGTCAGGTTTCAGGTGACTGCGTTTAACACGCTTGCACCTTACACAGTTTGCAACAATTTTTATTTATTTGTTTGCTTGCTTATTTGTTTGGTGTTCTCAAAGAACTCCTCAAAGAACGCTTGATTGAGTCACGTCTAATCAAATGATAAAGTGATGGTGAAAGGGGAAAAAAAAACATTTTTATAAATTTCAAGCAAGCCATTTCAGACCCTCGCATGGATTTCAGCACTGTAGCAGTGA
The DNA here is from genome assembly GCF_946808225.1 of Silurus aristotelis. Classification (NCBI taxonomy): domain Eukaryota; kingdom Metazoa; phylum Chordata; class Actinopteri; order Siluriformes; family Siluridae; genus Silurus; species Silurus aristotelis. The sequence continues at coordinate 6,737,529 of NC_139592.1, forward strand.
CGGGTCGTGAACGTTAGTTTTAAACGAGTATTTAATGTGACTCAAAAGAAAGAGTCGTCCCAAAGAGAGAAAGATTTTTCGTTCATTTTCTACCGGACGCGCACGAGCAAAGCAACGCAAAATCTTCGTAGTTTATGTACAGGAAACAGAATTGAGTAGTTTCCTTTTACACTCTTTTAGTTCGAGTCGTTCGTTCTTTAATCATGTGACTCGCATACACGCTGTGCAGTGTGTAATTTGTATGCAGTGATTATACGGAAAAAGATCCGCTTACAACAGACCTGCGATTAAGGAAACTCAAGGAAATCCTGTGGCACAAACAGAAGCGTACAGTAGAATATTAGGGATGTTATTTGTACAAAAAAAATAAGGAATACGAGTTCAGAGCTAAGTGAAAAATCGAATGCCTGTTACTCAGTGTGAGCTTGGAGTGTGGACGTGTGGTCATGTGTAAGATGTGATTCTTAGACATCTCATTCCACATTTAGTCCCCATTTACTGTTCATTCTTCTGTTCCACTAGATTTCATGATGGTTGTGGAGATTTGTGCTCACTCAGCCACAAGGGTGTTAGTAAAGTCAGGAACTGATGTAGGTGAGGAGGCCTCGAGTGCAGTCAGCGTTGTTTCTAAGGTGTTCAATAGGGTACACATTTGAAGCTCTTTAGCAGGCCAAATAAGATCTTCCACTTAAACCGTGTACACCATATCTTCATGAAGCTGACTTTGTGTATAGGATCGCTGTCATGCTGGAACAGATTTGGATTTTCTAGTTCAAGCGAGGCAAACTTTTGAATGCTACAACATCCAAAGACACTGTATACAGTTATGTGCTTTTGACTTTGTGGTAACAGTTTGTAGAAGAACCGCATTTACATTTGCTTCGAGTCTCTTGCAGTGAATGAATCTACAGTGGTACACTAGATTACAACTTAAGATAAGCCTACAAATCTGTTGTTTTTTTTTTTCCCCTCACATGTAGCTGCAAATGTGTGGTGCCCCAATACTTTTGTCCATATACTAAATCTTTTGCTCCAATGTACAGTTTAATTTCAAGGTTTGTGTAATTCCTATATCATTGTCCACTTTATGAAGTTTAGATGCACATTTTTATTAAAAAATAAATCAATTAATAAAACACTACCAGAAGTCTGGTGAGGACCTCATGAAATCCTAAATAATTAATTTACACTGTTTAAAAACGTCTCGAAAAAAAAAAAAAAAAAATGTACAGCATAAACTCCTGGCAAAACACACCATCCGAAAGTATTCGGACACCACAGTTTCTGCAGGTTTCTGATTAAAGTGTTAACTTTCAGCTTAAATGAAAAAGTTCATTGTTCATTAAGTGGAATTTACATTTGTTAGCCAACTTATACTATTAATTACAGTGAGGTGTGAAGGCGGCAAATGTAAGGCTAAAAATAAAAAACCCGAGGTGTAATACAGTGACCAAATCAGCAATCCTAAAAGAAGGAATGCACACACTGGTGAGGTCAGAAACACCATTAAAGCTGGAAGTAAATTGGATGATAGTGGAAATCTGTTTGTGGTAAAAAAAAATAAAAAAAAATAAAAAAAAATAAATAAATAAACAACAACTAAGAACAACATCTAGCAAAATAAAGACCAGCAAGTGCACGATCAAGCAAAACGTCCGCACTTCATTGCTTTCTTTCAAACCCTTCATGATGGTGTACAGAAGCGAAAATACAAACAACCACGTTCCTCTCTAAATACTTGTTTATTTCAGTAACTAAAACTCCTATGTACATGTGTGCAATATATATACAGATGTTTGGCAAATGTAATTTGGAAATCTTATGATCGACGATTTAATTGTCCAGAATCAACAAACGGGCATTTTCTTAATTTCAGTGCTGCGCAAAGTGCAGGAGGGAGAAATATCTGTTTCAGCAGGAGAGCAAAGCAAATAAACAAATAAAATACACAATTAATTCCAAATAATCATCACCAATATCATTATGTATCAAAAGTTAGATCTGACATTGGAAGTTTGGCTCCATTCGAGCTGCATTGAAACTGTTTTCAGCGCTAATGAATATAGTGATGTAATGTATATGATCTATACCTCTCTGATGTTAGCTAAGTTAAACGTATGCTGCTAGATTTAGTTTCACATTACTGAACTTCAAATATTCTCCATTTACCATGGCAGTAAGCGAGAGAGCGGGGGGGTGGGGGTGGGGATTGGGGGGGTTTGACTACCAGGAATTGTCTGTTAATATCGGAGAGTTCAAAACACTTTCATGAATCGTTCCCGATGTGGATTTGCACGTCTGTAGAAATATAACTATAGCACTTTTTTGCCATTGTTTTAGAATTACCGATGATGGTATTGTGAAGATGACGATGTGGTACACGCGCAAACCTACTCCTAGGAAGTTTTTCTTTCGCCACTGTCTCCACTGGGTCGTTCTTTAGAGATACATTTTTAGGGAAATATGTTGAGATTTGTATAGCTGTTTTTGGACAATGTCCATTGTTAAAAGTGCCATTCAGAAGAAATTGGATTAAATGAATAATGTTTATTTATTATGTTTTATATACAGTACTTCATAACTCAGGAAATATTCATAAAAAATAATGGCGTCTGGTATGCAACCTTGTGACAATGTCTTGTCAAAGTGAATGATATTTAATTGAATAGGTGTAACATGTATACCGTAATTTCACCCTATATAAGCCGCACCCACTGAATTTTACAAATATTTTTTTATTTTTAACAAATAAGCCGCACCTGTCTATAAGCATTAGTGTCTACACTAATTAACTTTACACAGGCTTTAACGAAAGACACGTTACACACGGTGTAACGGGTAAAATATGTTGCGCTTCCTTTAGGAGCATAGCGGTATTTTGGGAATAGCCTGCCACTGCATTCTTTAGGTATTACTGTGTGTGTTCAAGACGAGGATTATGTCCTTATTATTTTCTGATGCTGAGTTCTAAGTTTTTTTGACTAACCCTTAACGCTGTTGCCAAGAATAATAAAAAAGCACGGGTTTTGGAAACCTGTCTGTGCTTATATGATTTCTGTTGCAACTGGAGTTAGCGAGCTCTCCCTTCACCCAGACTCAACGCGTTACAACGACTTGTATCTAAACAGTAGCCTACCAAGAAAGTCATTGTTCAATGTCTTCCTCCTTCCTTTCACAACTATTTCTCTCAGGAGTTTATCTTTTGGCATCGCCGTGAGTTAAAAAAAAGGTTTTTTCTCCCGATGCCGTGCAGCTCAGAACACAGGTGAGGTGCGTTTTTTCGTTTCCATTCGGAAATTTCATTGGTCTAATGTTATGGGGTTCAGTTTTTTGGCTTGAAGTTTGTGAAACCGGGAAAAACCCAGGAAAAATACATAAATTAGCCGCTTTGTTGTTTAAGCCACGGGGTTTAAAACGTGGGAAAAAAGTAGCGGCTTATAGTCCGAAAAATACGGTACTTTGCTTGGGGCACCTGAAAAAGTGGACCAGGTCTGGCAGTGTAGTGAAAATTAAAGCCCAATTTGATATTACAGGTTTCGATTGGGAAAGGCGTGTTCTCCTCCTCACCGCGTCTTTATTTGTTTTTCGAAGAGTTATGTTCATGGCCGCCTCGCCTTCGCCTCGCCGTCCCACGTCGTCCTCGGCCCCCCTATTTTCAAAATGCAATTCTTTTGGATTGAAACAGGTCTTTAGTATATGCAATGCATTACCTAAAATGAATTACCCCAGACAAGTGTGCTCAATCACTTCTTATCTTTTGCCCCGCTTAAAGAAAAAGAAGAGTAATCAAAACCTTTCAACCTATTAGAGGGATGACTTTTACAATTGAATCACGGGGACCACAGGTGCGATAACGAGAGCTGCTCGGCTCTGAGCTTGAGTGTGCGCTTCCACCTACCTCCAGATGTTATTTCATGTTTATCTGTTCTTTAAAAGCTGCACTCCGGAGACCCCCCCCTCCCCACATCCTCCCACCCCTATTCACCCGCACTTCAAATTCATGCCGTAATGGCGTTTAAGGAAGGAGGTGTTTTTTATTTTTTTTTATTCTTGCAGAAAGCATGCTAAAGTGGCATATTAAGGGGCATCTCGAAGGAAAACAGGATGGAATCGATCAACACCCCACTGCACTTACAACTACATATGTCCTGATATTTAATTTTCTAGTGCATTAACACATGGTCATTACAACATGCAGCCTCAGTTATTTAATCATAATGCATTTTCTTCTTAAAGAATCGCTGAAGTTTTCAGCCAGGTATTCAGCACTTATTAGATACAGATGAGCACTTCAGCATTAAGTATAGATTTTCAGTCCCTGCTCACTTAAGGCTTGGAGTTTGTCTTAAAGAGGATAATGGCAAATTAAAGTCCATACCCCATTTATTCAGCAAACCCTTGATGGGATAATTTTATAACTGCTGATTCACTCGTTTCCTAGATTTATCTCTAAAGTGGTTTGGTGGTCTAGCCTCTATATACTTACTGTGCAGGCGAGTTTCTCTAAGGTTCCAGCTCTCGGCTGATGATATACCACGGCGCACGAGACGTGCACAGTAATTGCCCGTGGAAGAATTATTCCACCTCTTATTTGTAATGAGCTTTTGAGCATGCCATTTGCCGAAGACTATTGCAGGTTGCTTGACACTTATGATATTTTTTTCTTTTTTTCCTTTCTCTCTCCTTTTTCTCTTTTGCACACCCTCACAGATTGCTACAGCCGTGAAGTTCTTGCAGAACCCCAAAGTCCGCCAGAGTCTGTTGGCTACCAGAAAAGCGTTCTTAAAGAAAAAAGGTGAGTCGTAACAGAAGCCTGGACAATAAGGATAATCCTGTGAGGCCACTCGCTTTTAGAGGAGGAACAGGGTCAGAGGTCGGCACCAGGGTTTGAAGGCCCTAATGGGTCAAGCAAGAAGGTCGATATATATATATATATATATATTTTTTTTCTCCCGTCCCGCCCAACCCCACCCATGTCATAAAGCTCATCCGCGGCCGCGAGGCAGATAAATGACCTGCTCGTCGCGCCGCTACTTCGGGACGCTGAATGATGAATATCGACAAACTCTCCTGTACATTCGGCGCAATTGTCAATTACGCTTCCCTCCCAGCATTTTTAAGGCTTTTACTTAATTTAGCTGTTATCATAAATATTAAAGGCCCGGAATCCATCGGAACATTTTATCGACTATTAGATTAGTGTGGTGTGAGCACAAATTTGCATTCGCTCTAAATTCAGGGCTGTTTATCAATATGCTCGCGTGATGTACACCACACAATGCATCAAACCGCGATTCATTAATCTGCGCTCGGAATTAAAACAGGAGACATGACACTAATTGTGCTTTGACATGTTTCAAGAATTAAAATGGTGGATTATGCAGCGGAAAATGACTCGTTTAGTACTGTACTGATTACTGTATTTGCAAGAACAATAGCGTATTTTTTTTTTTTACCCCCTGTAAGTATATTATACTTAACTCATTGACCCAACTATGTATTATGCATAATGTGTAACACATGATGTGTTGTGCTGTAAAGGGAAAATAGTCAACAGCCCAAGTTTTATTATATCACAGATGTTTTATTATCTTACTTTTTATCCTTTTATAGTTGCGTTTAATGTTTAATGAACACCAGTGAGACGATTTAGTTCCTGTTATCACTTGCCACAAAGCTGCTATAAACTGTTAATCCCTCTGAACCTCCCCATGCATTACCCCAAGGTGATGCAACAACAAATAAATTATATTTTAAACATATCAGGAAGTGAGACATTTGATTTCCTGTTGAAAAAATGATCTCACTGGAGGCTCCTTATAATATTGTTAAGTAAACATCTTGCAGAATTATTTAGCATTTTTATGAATTTATCTGTTTTTGATTATGTGACTTCTGAATGTTTAATTAGGGACTTACTATAGAAGCAAGGTGTATTAGAACAATCACATTTTGTATACACTATATGGAGATGTTTTGGTTCTTCTGCGAACTGTTGCCTCTTATCAACGATTGAACTGTAACGAATGGAATGTAACGACACCCAGATGAGGATGGTTTCCCCTTTTGGGTCTGGTTCCTCACAAGGTTTCTTCCTAATGCCATCTAAGAGAGTATTTCATCACCATAGTCGCCACTGACGCTTTCATTAGGGACAAACCTCTCAACATTATTGTTTAAATAACTGGCAACAAAAGTGAGTACACCCTAAGTGAACATGTCAAAACTGTGTCCAAAGTGTCAATATTTTGTGTGAGCACGATTGTTATGTAGCACTGCCTTATTCCTCCTGGTATGGAATTCAGCAGAGCTGCACAGGTTGTTGCTGGGATACTCTTCCACTCCTTTATAATGACATCACGGAGCTGTTGGATGACACATGGCATTTCTCCACCTTCCGCTTGAGGATCTCCCCAGCTGCTCAATAGGGTTCATGTCTGGAGACATACTTGACCACTCCATCACCTTCACCTTTAGCACAGACGTTCTCATCTTGGCGTTGTGTTGGGGTCGTGATTAGTTGGAAAACTGACATTCGGATCAGTTTCTGAAGGGAGGGCATTCAGAATGTCACAGTACATGTTGGAATCCATGTTTCTCCCAATGTACCACAGCTCCCCAGAACCATGATGCAACCACCACCATGATTGTAGGCAAGACACAATTTTCTTGGTGCTCCTCACCAGGACGTCACCACACATGCTGGACACTATCTGAGCCAAACAAGTTTATCTTAGTCTCATCAGACCACAGGACATGGTTCCAGTAATTCATGCTCTTTTCTTCAGCAAACTGTTTGCAGGCTTTTTTGTGAGCCAGCTTCAGAAGAGGATTTCTTCGGGGACGATGGTTATGCAAACCGACTTGTTGCAGTGTGCGGCGTATGGTCTGAGCACTGACAAGCGGCCCTTCTGCTTCTGCAACCTCTAAAGCAATGCTGCTCTTGTGCACCAGACGCACAGCACAAGGACTCAACTTCTTTGATGGACCCTTGCGTGGCCTGTTCTGAGTAAAACCCTTCCTGGAAAAACTCTGTATGACCCTGACCACTGGACTGTAACTCAGTTTCAGGGTATTACGGATTTTCTTATAGCTGAGGCATTTTTGTGGAAAGAAACAATTCTAAATCTTAATTCCTCAGAGAATTTTTGCCATGAGGTGCCAAATTTTAACTGCTCTAATAAAAGATACACAAATTTGTTTGGTCCTGTCAAGCAGACAAAAACATGAACATGATGAATGTGGCTTTGCATGGTTTTCAGAGGACAGTAAATCTATACTGCTATACAAGCTGCATATTGGCTACTCGAAAATATGTCCAAATTTCATTTATGTAGTATTGTCCCTTGAGAGGTCTTTTAAAATGGTTGCTGAAATGTGAGGGGTGTACTCACTTTTAAGAGATATCCTAAAGAAAATCTTCGAATGTGGTAGCATTACATTTTCCCTTTACTTCAAGTACAGTAGGAGACCTAAACCTGTTCCAGCATGACCATGTGCACAAAGGCAGCTCCACAAAGATGCTTTAAATGGGTTGGAGTGGAAGATTTTGAGTGGCCTGCTACAGAGCTCTGACCTCAACCAAATTTAACAATTTTAGGATTAAACGAAAGGTTGTCTGCACCAGAGGCCTTCTCACGTCATGAATGTTCAAAATGCATATGCATAGTCAGGTGTCCACAAACTTTTGTCCATATAATTTATCAACAGTTAGTTCCAGTTCACTAATCTGATTGAACAAGCTGCCTTCTGATAGAACTTCTGTTAGGGGTAACAGTATTGGGACGTTCACCATGTAAAATTTTAGTCCCACTAAAACTGTTAATACAGTAGAATTTGTGACATTCTCAATTAATGTTATAGGAGGTGGCATCCAAAAGTTTCAGAGCTCGGTGACAGGGTGCGCACGTTGTCAGAATAGCAGACGTGTTAATTCGAAGTTTTAAAGCTGCTTTGAGAGAATGTCGATGGTAAAAAGCGGTATAGAAATTAATTTGAACTTGAACGTGGTAACCCATGTGGTCAGAATAGCTAGTTTCACAGCTCCTGATGTACACAGGACAATGTCTTTTGGCACACTGACTTATAAAGGTCGGTGCTCCCTTTGACTGTGCATGCAGCCTTGTGCTGCCATCTGTTGGCATGTTACAAAACTAGTCTCGGAAAATTTTCCAAAACCCCCTCGTACATGCAGAAGTACATAAAGCGCATGTGTACGAAACAAAAAACACAACACAGTACAGTAAAAACAGTGGATTTCAATAGGAAATGTGGATAAACTATCAATAATTTGGAATAAAGGGAAAATGGCATTGTGCATATAATAAATAGTACTGTGCAACATCTTGTGTCCAAAATGTCAGTTTGCTCAAATCAATCGCTCAGTTATTGAACTGTTGTGGAAAAGCTGTTAAAAAGACACTGAATGTCGTCATGGCTGTGATGAGCTATAGCACTCTGACAGTCACAGCTGTACTCAGTCAGAACTCCCCCCCTTTTGCTTGACTGGCGGTTAATTCATTAATTAATACCAATGAAATATAATTAAAATTGAAAAATGCAACAGGGGAAAAAAAAAATCAATGCTTTAAGATGCATTTATATTTCAAAAAGAAAGAAAGGCGAGAGACTTTCTCATATTTCGGGCTTTTGCTTGTATGTTTTCTTTGGTATTAAACTAGCGGTGTCCACACACAGGAGACGTTTTTTCCACATCACTAATCATATTTTAATTTCTTTTTTCCGCCCTACATAGATTAGAGCATTTTTATGAAATCATTTTTCCTTTCATTTCCTCTAATAAATTCTGTGTGTGTGTGTGTGTGTGTATGTGTGTGTGTGTATGTGTGTGTGTTTGAGTGACTAATTAATCCACAAAGCGCTGCGATTCGGACCCGGACAGTGCCAGAAGGCTTGAAAAGCGAGCAGACGAGTTAACACGAGACTAAATCTATATTTGCAGACTGCTCTTGTTCACTTCATGAAGCTATTATGACTAGTGTCCTCAGAATTTCCCCTCATCAGCGCACCTCTTTAGCGGCAGGTCAGCTTTAATTTATAATTCATAGCGCGCTCCCGCTGCTCGCACAAAGTCCATATTGAACGATGGCTCCTTTGTTTCCTCTTTAACGCCTTCCGTTTTCAAATCCGCATCCAGTTTCAGTTTTTTGTGTGTTTTTAGAGCTGGACTACATGTTAATGATGGAAATACATTAATGGACCTGCCGACCTTTAACTTAACGCTCGCCAATACAGTCTTTGTTTTTTCTCCAACAAAAATAGCGAACAGACACGACTTTGATAGTGTAGGTATTTTCAACTCTCAGATATTAACAGAGATTTCCTGGAAGCCTCCCCCCCCCCCTCTTCTTTCTCCCCCTCATTCCCCATTAATAATATTTCTCCCAGTGTTCTACACTTAATCCATTTTTCCCTGCTTGAAAGTTGCGGCTTTGCCGTCTGTCAAAGTAAATGGAGATTGTTCAATGTGTCTGCAACATTTATATAGTCATTTTAACATTTAGGTATCAATATTTATTATACTTTACACTCAAGATTTTTGTCTAATTAGGATAAATACCAGGATGTCTTGGTTAATACTAGGGATGTAACGGTACACGTTTTTGGTATCGAACCGTTTCGGTACAGGGCTTTCGGGGTTTGCTTCACAAGTCTCCGTAGTGCTGCTATGCGTCATATTCACGTGGCAGCAGCAACAGTTTAGTGAGGAGAAATCTTCTTCTTCTTCTTTCGGCTGCTCCCATTAGGGGTCGCCACAGCGGATCATCCGTCTCCATACCACCCTGTCCTCTACATCTGCCTCTTTCACACCAACTACCTGCATGTCTTCCCTCACCACATCCATGAACCTCCTCCTTGGCCTTCCTCTTTTCCTCCTACCTGGTGGCTCCATCTTCAGCATTTTTCTACCAATATAATTCATGTCCCTTCTCTGCACATGTCCAAACCATCTCAATCTCGCCTCCCTCACCTTGTCACCAAAACATCCTACATGTGCTGTCCCTCTAATAAACTCATTTCTAATCTTGTCCATCCTCGTCACTCCCAACGAAAACCTTAACATTTTCAGCTCTGCTACCTCCAGCTCCACCTCCTGTCTTTTACTCAATGCCACTGTCTCTAATCCATACAACATCGCAGGTCTCACCACAGTCCTATAAACTTTCCCTTTCATTCTTGCAGATACCCTACTATCACAAATCACTCCTGTCACTCTTCTCCACCCACTCCACCCTGCCTGCACTCTTTTCTTTACTTCTCTAACACACTCTCCATTACTTTGCACTGTTGACCCCAGGTACCTGAACTCCTCCACCTTCTCCACCTCTTCTCCCTGCAACCGCATCACTCCACTGCCCTCCCTCTCATTCACACACATGTACTCTGTCTTACTCCTACTGACTTTCATTCCCCTTCTCTCAAGCGCATATCTCCACCTCTCCAGGCTCTTCTCAACCTGCTCTCTACTCTCACCACAAATCACAATATCATCTGCAAACATCATAGTCCAGGGAGACTCCTGTCTGACCTCGTCCGTCAACCTGTCCATCACCACTGCAAACAGGAAAGGGCTCAGGGCCGATCCTTGATGCAGTCCAACCTTCACCCTGAACCAGTCTGTCGTACCTACTGCACACTTCACTGCCGTCACACTGTCCTCATACATGTCCTGCACCACCCTCACATACTTCTCTGACACACCTGACTTCCTCATACAATACCACAACTCCTCTCTCGGTACCCTGTCGTACGCTTTCTCTAAATCCACAAATACACAATGCAGCTCCTTCTGTCCTTCTCTATACTTCTCCATCAACATCCTCAAAGCAAATAAGGCATCTGTGGTGCTCTTCCTCGGCATGAAACCATACTGTTGCTCACAGATGGTCACCTCTTCTCTCAGCCTGGCTTCCACTACTCTTTCCCATAACTTCATGGTGTGACTGATCAACTTAATTCCCCTGTAGTTACTGCAGGTCTGCACATCTCCCTTATGCTTAAAGATCGGTACCAGCACACTCCTTCTCCATTCCTCAGGCATCCTCTCCCCTTCCAGAATTCTGTTAAACAATCTGGTTAAAAACTCCACTGCCATCTCTCCTAAACATCTCCACGCTTCTACCGGTATGTCATCTGGTCCAACCGACTTTCCATGCTTCATCCTCTTAATCGCTGCTCTCACTTCCTCCTTACTAATCCTATCTACATCCTGCTTCACCAACTCCACATCCTCCAATCTTCTCTCTCTCTGATTTTCCTCATTCATCAGCTGCTCAAAATACTCCCTCCATCTTCTCAACACACTCTCCTCACTAGTCAACACATTTCCCTCTCCATCCTTTATTGCTCTAACTTGCAGTACATCCTTCCCAGCTCGGTCCCTCTGCCTGGCCAATCGGTATAAATCCTTTTCTCCTTCCTTAGTGTCCAACCTCTTATACAGCTCCTCATATGCCTTTTCCTTGGCTTTCGCCACATCCCTTTTTACCTGCTGCCGCATCTCCTTGTACTCCTGCCTACTTTTCTCATCACTCTGTCGATCCCACTTCTGTTTTGCCAACCTCTTTCCCTTAATGCTCTCCTGCACTTCCTCATTCCACCACCACGTCTCCTTGTCTTGCTTTCTATTTCCAGATGTCACACCAAGTACTTTTCTAGCTGCCTTCCTCATCACTCCTGCAGTAGTTGCCCAATCATCCGGCACCTCTTCACCACCACCAAGCCCCTGTCTGACCTCTTCCCTGAACCTCACACCACACTCTTCATCCTTCAGTTTCCACCATCTTATTCTTCTTTCAATCCTTACTTTCCTCCTCTTCTTCTTCGCCTCCAAAACCATCCTACAGACCACCATCCGATGCTGTCTAGCTACACTGTCCCCCGCCAACACCTTACAGTCTACAATCTCCTTCAGGTTGCATCTCCTACACAGAACATAATCCACCTGTGTGCACCTTCCTCCACTCTTATACGTCACCCTATGATCCTCCTTCTTCTTAAAATACGTGTTCACCACTGCCATTTCCATCCTTTTTGCAAAATCTACCACCATCTGCCCTTCCACATTCCTCTCCTTAAAACCATACCTACCCATCACCTCCTCATCACCTCTGTTCCCTTCACCTACATGCCCATTAAAGTCTGCCCCAATCACCAATCGTTCTTTCCTAGGTACACCATCTACCACTTCATCTAATTCACTCCAGAATCTTTCCTTCTCCTCCATCTCACAGCCAACTTGTGGAGCATAGGCACTGATGACATTTATCATCATCCCTTCAACCTCCACCTTCACGATCATCACCCTATCAGAAACTCTCTTCACCTCCACTACACTCTTACTGTACTCTTCCTTCAGAATCACCCCTACACCATTTCTCTTTCCATCCACACCATGATAAAACAGTTTAAATCCACCTCCAATGTTCCTGTCCTTACTCCCTTTCCACTTGGTCTCCTGAACACACAGCATATCTACCTTTCTCCTCTCCATCATATCAGCTATCTCTCTCCCTTTACCCGTCATAGTACCAACATTTAAAGTACCAACCCGAACCTCTACTCTCCTACACTGCTCCTTTTCCTGCCGTCTCTGTAGACGTCTTCCTCCTCTCCTTCTCCTCCTTCGGCCAACAGTAGCCCAATTTCCACCGGTACCCTGTCGGCTAACGATACCTGTGGCGGTCGTTGTTAACCCGGGCCTCGACCGATCCGGTATGAAATTCTCATTTGTGATCCGCATATTTGATTTGGCACATGTTTTACGCTGGATGCCCTTCCTAACGCAACCCTCCCCATTTACCCGGGCTTGGGACCGGCACTAAGAGTGCACTGGCTTGTGCCCCCCTAATGGCTGGGTTAGTGAGGAGAAATCAATTTACATTATAAAATATTGGTAAAAAATGATTGGTCGCTTTCTAAATACTAAAAGTATAGCGCATCTCCTACTAATTATATCGAAATAAATAGTTTTTACCCACAAATGTGTTAAAAAAAAGATGCATACAATACAAATGCAAACTCTGTGAATATTTACCATCGCTAGTATATTCCGCTTTTTTAATTACATGCATGACATAGTAAAAAAATATGCAGTGAAGCACTGGTTTCTAAAAATAAATATATTCAGATAAACTACAGATGTGTGAAAAATTTACTTAATTACAGAAATGAAGTGAAAAATATTGAATGTACTTTTTTTTTTAAGTGCATTTTTCTTGTGTGGTAATATGTAATGTATGGCACGTAATTAAAGATAAACATTTATCCTTTTAAAAACCCAATATCTGCTTTAATCTTTTGTGTCATGGTATAGAGTGATATTCTACTGTTGTAATGTCTTTGAATACTCAACCATTTGGACCATTAGCATGTCTAAATATTGAGATTTCCTTACAGTTCCAAACAGTTCCTTTCACCATCCATTAGCAATATCAGTTTGCTAAATTGTCACTACTGTAAATTTTGCCCGACTTATCCTTTACTCTGAACAATTGAGTGCCAATAGAAATATTTTGCCTTCACAGAATTAAATTCCCAGACCAGTGTGTCCCTGGGGTGTGCTTGAGCTTCTGTAGATCTGTATACAGTATGTGGATAGATTTGGCCACATGATGTAGAGTTAATTCTCCAAACATTTTTTATTATTATTTTTTTTTTCATATTTGGTCCAGACTCTTAGATTTTTTTTAAATGTGGAATTTATACCTCGTTTGCTTCTAATCATTTAATGTCTGAATGTTTAAAAAAACATTAAGACGCTTGATGTTTTAGGTCAGATCCTCGGTCCGTCTGTCAAATCACGTACATTTACGCAAGTTATTAGCTGGAGGCATTAAAATTATGATTGGAAATGTTCACAGTATGATAGCCTAGACTAAACCTTTCGTTATGACATGAACACCAACAGCAAAAAAAAACATCCAGTGACTAAACAAATAAACACTTTCACCTTTTGCTGCAGTCACCGCTTACACCATGAGTTTCACGCCACAGATTCTTAAACGGATTAAGGTCTGGGCTAAAATGTCTTACTTATAATTCACTCCGGTGTATCTTTAGTACAGTGGAACCCGGTTATGTCGATGTCCTAGGGGGTCGCCAAAAAGCATCGAGGTAACCGATGATCAAGATAAACGAAAATCAAAATGGCGGCAATATATTAACGTGCTTGAAATTTCTTTATGTACATGATGTGCGTTAATAAATGAGAATGTGCATGCACGTGTTTTTGAAGGTTTTTTTTTTTACACAACAGCGTTGCCGCGAATTGTTTGATGAAGGCATGCTATAAAAATACATACAGTACATGTTTATCTGTCATGAATCCACCTGCCACGCCCCCTTCAGCGTGTCAGGTGCTTTCTCGGCCGCTTTCTCTGAAGCTTCCGGCTTTAATCGCGCACATATGGTGCTCGTTTAGCATCATCACCAGCTCCTATTTAAACTTCCACACTCTCACTGTCCGTTATTGTTGGTATATGTTGGTTCACGGCAGTCGTTGTTATCGCTCATGCGTTTCCCGGTACGTGTCTTCCCACCGGCACTCTCTCAACGGCTGCTCTTTTCTTCCCAAAGCCGCGCCCCTACTAACACTACGAAAACACTAGCACTAACTAACAGCAGAGATTCACCAGTATACAATACAACACCTGTAGCAGCTGTAAGGCTTGATTTTTCCGCCACTTCCGCGAGTTCTTCTGCGGCTGCACCGAGATAACCGACGTTAAATGGCAAAAATTTTCCCCCCTTGTGCTCGAGATATCAGGGTTCGGCGACATAAAAAAAGTCGACATAACCTTAGAAAAAGCGAGAATTTGGCGGTTCCACTTCAAAAACGTCGACTTAATAGGGTTGTTGAGGTAACCGAGGGCGAGATAACCGGGTTCCACTGTAGTATGTTAGGGTCATTGTTCTGCTGTAGGTGAAACAGGTTTTCCTCAAGAATTATCCATGTATTTCGTGTCCTCCATTTTTCAATTAATCCTGATCAGTTTTCAGTCTCTACCGGTGATGAGCGTCCTCGCAGCATGATGCTGCCACCACCACGCTTCACCCTGGTATTCTGTTCTCTGCCATTTACATCTATATCATTTGGTATTTACCAAGAGTACTCAGTATACCCAGAGCGACTAACAATGATCAGATTTTTAGCTTGAGCAGTGGAGGGTTAAGGGCCTTGCTCAAGGGCCCAGCAGTGGCAGCTTACTGGTGCTGTTCCAACCATTTTTTTAAACAATTTCCTGATCAGAAGTCCAACATCTTAACCACTGAGCTACAATTTTCCCTACCCTTGCCAAATGTGGTTTGGTAAACTCCCCTTCAGCAATAAATCTTTTTCAACTCTTTTTTCAAAATCTTAACTCGGTGGCGTGTACAGTTTAAAGTAGTCCTATAGGCAGAATTTCCTGTTTCTGCTGTAGATCTTTGAAGCCCCTTCTGTTCTCTTTGTTGTCTTTGTTAAATGTCTTATTAGTGTTATTTATTTCGCCCCAGCAGGGGTTTAAAGACCTTCCCTTTTTCAGGTTTGTATTAGTAGTGTATATTCTTTCCATTCTGTTATAATTAGTTGAATCATGCTACTCGAGGCATATACACTTTTAGATCTGATCTATGCTTCTACACAACTTTGTCTGTGAGTTTGTCGGACAGCTCCTTTGTCTTCATATCGGTTGGTGTTGCAGACCTTGGGGGCAGGTGTATTCATTTTGACATCATGTAACATATCTTCTATCACTATTTGACTTTTCATAAGGTTTTATAAGATATGACTGTATTTAAATGTTTTGTGAAAATAGTTTTGTGAATACTTGTGCACTCAACTTTTTTTCCCCTTTTTTAAAAAAAAAAAAAAGGTATTTCTTTTCATTCCACACATAAAATCCAAATAAAAATCCATTTTAATTACAGATTGCAATGCGCCAAAACAAAACAAAACACAGAGCGCGGATGCGATTACTTTTGCGAGGCACCTTCTATAAAAAAAAAACAAAAAAAAAACAAGGAGTTATGACGGTTAACACACCGAGCCGTGTTTTGCTGTTTGATTGCGAGCGTAATTTATCCCGATCTCAAGGTCACGGTGTTGCAGCAACCCCTATGTGTCGATGTGCAGATCAGCAGCGTTAACCTTGATTTGTTTTGGTTAAGGACGTCCCCATCGAGAGTTATGTCTTTGAATAGCGCCGCCACCGCTCTCGTCTGTAAATTTGCATGTTGTGTAAAATGGCCTTGTGTCAGCAAAGAGCCATTTCTAGCGCGCCTCACCTTGAACAATGTAATTATGTCACAACGTCGTATCGCTTTAAAAGCAACTCGTGCAATTTGAAGGCTGGGAGGGAGGGAGACTAATCTGCAGGCAAAGTGCTGAGTAATCTTAAGCCAATTTCACTTTATTAAATTTCGCACAAAATTTGCCTTTTTATTCTGCCTCCTGTCAGAGCCCCGCTGAGTTCACAGAAGCAGTTCCAACAAGACCGAACCCCTCATTCGCAGTGGTGTCTTATTTTCATTCTTTCCTTTTTTGACATCTTTTTATCATTTTCACTTGAAGTCGAGGTTTGATTGAAATAAAATGATAGACATGGTCAAAGCTTGCTTTCAGTCCTCGAGCATAAATAAGAGCTACGAGGGTGACCTTTAATTTGGTCTGTTTATAGTTAATACCCATTAATTAGGGTTCAGGTTAAACCAAGGTCATGGTTAGAAGCCCTAAACACACCATTTATAAACATACCGTACCATTTAACCACCGACTCAATTCTCGCTTTGATATTCATCTTAATTATGTATGGTACGTAAATTTCGGTGCACGCTCGCCTATAGCCAGACCATTTTTTCCCCCAGTGTGTTTCTACCAGTCAGATGCGCTTCATTTCATTTGATGATACGGTGAAACTAATAGGCGTGATTTGAGCAGAAAGAGAAATCGCTTCCTTTTTTTTTTTTTTCCTTGGATTCTGTTTTTCTTTGGGTTTTGTGCAGTAGAACACTTGTATAAAGAAAATAAACTTCCTTTCCAATATGCTCCATGTCCATAAAAAAATGAAATAAGGAAAAAAACAATTGGCTGACCTCCCTAGAACCTCTCTATAACCTGCTCCAACTCAATCACATCCCCAAAACAACAGCATGTGTCCATCTTAATTTTCCAACGCAGTTTAATGTCATATTTATGTAAATATTTTCCGATTTTGCTGCGTATTAGCGAGCAGAAATGTCAGAGCTCACATAAAATAAAACAATAGCGTCGCATGCTGGAGTGGGATTTAAATTGGATTCCTGCAGCAGGCAACGCGGATGATGAAGGGGAAAACAAGCAGCGCTTTGATTACATGTTGCCAGATCTTTACACAATAATCTCTCCTCCACATGTAATTTACATGCTCTCTAATGCTTTAATCTGCACAGAGAGCCACTTTTTTCACAGAAATATGAGTTGTGTAAAAAAAAAATAAAAAAAAATAATTATATATATATATATATATATATATATATATATATATATATATATATATATATATATATATATATATATATATATATATATATATATATATTTAAAAACCTATACAATGAAATTATTCGACATTAATCTAAACTCCACCGATCGTGGAATTACACGAACCTGGAAATGAAACTTTACATTTAAGGTTTACAAAAGGATGCACTATATGTACAAAAGTATTTGGACACCTGACTTCCCCTTGTCCCAGCATGACAACATCCCTGTGCACAAAGCCAGCTCCATAAATAAATGGTGTACATGGGTTGGAGTGAAAGATCTTGAGTGGCCTGCTATAGCGTTCTGAACTCGAACCCAACTGAACACCTTTGGGCTCATTTGGAACACTGACCGCACCCAGACCTCCTCACCTCACCTACATCAGTACCTGAACTTACTAAAGCATTTATGAATGAGCACAAATCTCCACAGAAAAACTCCTAAATCTAGCGGAACATGTTTGTTCCACCAAACTTTTGTGTACGCATAAAATAAACATTAAATCGGCCGGTCTGATATAGTGTAGATTCTCCGTGTGCTTTCGGAATAGTTCGGACCCATCGAGGCGTGGATGCCACAAGACCTCTGAAGGTGTGCTTCGGTATATAAGACTTTAACTGCAGATCCTTTACGTCCTGCAAGTTGCCAGATCCAGTTTGTTTGTCCAGCACTTCCCAGATCTGCTCAATCGGATTGAGAGCTGTTGAATATGGAGGCCAAATCTACCGATTGCTCTGTGTTGTCATGTTCCTCAAACTTTTCCCGGACAATGTTTTCAGTGTGATAGGGAGCATCGTCCTGCTGAACGTGGCCACCGGCATTAGAGAAGTACGTTGCCTTGAAGGGGTGTATTTGGTCTGCATCAATATTTTAGGTGGGTTGTATGTTTTTCATGTAACATCCATATGAAAGACAAGAAACCCAAGATTTTCAAACACACCATCACCTAGAGCCTCATACTGTCAGCTAAGACTTATCTTTTCATAGTGAATTCTGGTGCCATTTTTTCCCCAGGTGATTCTGGCCTGATTCATCAGATCAGGCCACGTTCTTCCATTGCTCAATGGTCCAGTTCAAAATCTTAAATGCCCATTTTTGGTGCTTTCGGGTGTACAGGACTCGGCTTGGGCTCTCTGAACGCTCTGCATCTAAACAGCTTGATAAGCAGCAAGCTGTCACATTATACATTACATTATATTTATTATATTACATATTGTATAATCTCACAATTTACAAGGACATCTTAGTTTTATCTCCTCGCACTCATCAATGCATCTTGGGTCCCCATGGCATTCTTGGCCCACTTTTTGTTTTCAGGTACTAACAACTGCATTCCAGGAACACCATTAGTTATCTCTGATGATTCCGCTCACTCATTGTTCCTGCTTTTAAAACCTTGATTATGAAAACTGGTAATTTGCTCATCTAAAATCTTACCAGTTGGTAGGGATTATTGTAATGACCTCATCAATGCTATTTACTTCACCTGTCAGTGGTTGTAAGGTAACAGCTGATCAATGTGTGTAGATGTGTTTGTATGAGTGAATCGATTTATATATTAAAAAAACCCCACTGAAGTTTAGTTGCACTGATTTAAAGAGAACCTTTCTTATTTAAGTCAAAAATGAAACTTGTGCATATACGTTTCCTGTTTAGTTTTACTTTTAACAATTTTGTAATTTTTTTTTTCATTAACTATCACTTATAGAATAGAATATGAACAAATGTGAAATTTAGTTTCAGAATAATTATAAATTGTGTGTACTTAAGTACTCCATTACACTCCATCGCCCAGTCCATTTCCAACTGTTCTTGGGCAATCATTGATATCTTTTGCTGTTGTGGTCTTCAGTCTGTTGTGGTCTCCCCGTCTAATGTTATGGGGTATAGTTTTTTGGCTTGAAGTTTGTGAAACCGGGAAAAGTTCATAAATTAGCCGCTTCCTTGTTTAAGCCGCGGTGTTCAAAACGTGGGAAAAAAGTAGCGGCTTATAGTCCGAAAAATACGCTAATCATTCTTATAAAATTCCTGCAGTTCCTTTGTGAAAATTCTTAACTTTAGATAAAAATTATATTCTAGACGTATATACTGTTTACTGTAAACGTTTGCACGTGAATCCGCTGCGAATTCTGGACTTACTAATTAGCAAAGCGAATGGTTTACTAGTTAGGTCTCTTTTCGCACACTTCATGCTGAGTATAACACTGCCTCTGGTGGTGCCTCGTAGTGCTTAAGGAAGCCCATAATGGATGTTAAACAGAAATCTACCTCTCAAGAGATCAGAAATTCGTCTCATTATGCCACAAAATGCCTATTTATTACATTTCAGTACATAAGATAGTATTTTATGCTAACAGTTTCAGTTACACCAAAGCCGTGTGACAAAGCGGCTTGATGATGAATGATCATTTATCCAACACTAGAAATATGCAGAAAGATAGCTGACTTGTTTGTGTATTTGTTTATTTTAGGAGATAAAAATTGCTAACACTTTTCTAAGACTCCTTTTGCCGTTTTTCATCATAGCTTTTTCATTATAGCGGCGGGGTCATAAGGAATACCACTTGTGTACTATTGCACATGCCATGCAGGAAAGGATGCGGTTCATCATCCTGGATATTAATAGGATGGTGTTTGCAGGTGAGGCAATGCGACTCATCTCTCGGACAAAAATGGCAATGACCAAGGCCTGCAGAGACAGCAGAAGGGGTTGGGGCGAGGGGGTGTATCGATACGGTTATAAATTACTCCACGGCGCCACCTAGCCCTGCTTCTGTCCTACTCTGGCATAAGCAGAGGGTGATAACGTAGATTAAATGAGAGCCTCCTTTTAAAAAAGTAAATAAATGAGCGGCCATTATAAAGGACATATGAGCCTTCAGTCATGTGAACAAGCACACGTGTGACGCACATCACTTATTGTCCTCACACTACCCGTGTCCTCGGTCATCTAATGACATATGGCTCAGGCGGGGGGGTGTCATATAGAAAATGAGTTTTGTTTAACTTATTGCACGCCTCATCAAAATATTTCACAAATCAGTTTTATAATTATCTGCTCATGCTTTACCCCCTTAAGCCAAAAGGTGCAGAATTATCACGTGATCATCCACAAAAAAAACCCACTACTGTAATTACTACTCCTAATAAATAAATAAAGAGGTGAAACGAAAATCAGCCTGAAAACCAGAGTCCAGAAAATAGAGCTGTAAATAACGGGACGAGCAATGGGTTTTCCTTTAAATAAATACCGATCAGGTTTATGTTGAAAGACAATAGAAAAACGTAGCGCAGATATGCAGTTTACAGTATTTATAGCTGTAATATCGAGGTGCCACCACCGTAATTTCATGCCCCAATGAGAATGGCAAGGTCAAAGCAAATGCTTCAGCTGAGCATGTGCTAATACGGTGACTCATAAACAGGCGCTGTGTGTATCAGGTGCACCAAATAATGCAGTATAATAAAATACAGAATAGCTTTCCATTATTGTTTTTTTTTTTTTTTTTTTTCCTTTTTTTTTTTCTTCTTCTTTTTATTTTTTTTTTTTACGGTGTCATCATTAGATGTAATATATGGCTTAAAAAAAAAAAAAAGAAAAGAAAAAAGTCATCTCCCAGCGGGTCGATTTGAAATAAAAGAGTCCAGGAGGTCGTTGTGTATGTTTTCTGAACTGTAATAAATTTTTGTTCTTTCCCTCCTCGTGCCTTGCTTTTAATATGTAAAACTCTCTCACACATCCACCACCACCACCGCCCCACCTCCCCTCCCTCAGCTTGTTGTCTTTCTTTTCAAATTGGATCTCAAAGGCCTTTTTATTTGCCGTCCCATTTTCTTGGCAATAATGACATCACAGGCAAGCGAACTCGCTGACTGCGCTTAAATTTTCGACAAGAAAAAGCGAACGTGTTAATGAATTTGCCTGCATCTCATTTTGGGAACAAGAAGCCTTTTTTCATTTCGCACCAGGTGCTATTTAAGGATTCAAATGACGTGACTGATATGCGCGTATTTGTTTATTAGGACCCCCCCCCCCCCTTTTTTTTTTTTAAGCGAACAGACCCTCTGTACACGCCAAGGTGAGTATAGACACTTTTCCAGGAGGCCGAGTTTTGTTCTGGGTGTCCTGCAGGAGGTGATTTGGACTGGGCAGGGTTGAGGTGTGTGTGTGTGGTGTGTGTGGGGGTGTCTTTCTGTCTCGATTCAATAGTCTGCCACCATGCAGTCTGCAGCGCTCAGATTAATGCTGAGTTCAGGGACACATTATTGCTTATTGGACAGCGCAGACTGAAGGCACCAGCTCAGCACACGGCTGCGGCCCCTTCCTGCCACTTGCACCACCGCGCAAGACAGGATGGCCAACATTTGCCTTAAATTATTCAACAATTTTCATGCCCATTTTAGTCCGTGACTCTGAACTTACCCCAGCCTTCTGCTCCCCCCCACCCGCCGTACACACACACATACACACCCTTTAACACCCCCCCCCCCCCCCGCCTCCCGCGCTTCATCCTGTGTGTTCAGTGCATTTGAAAGAATCTCCCTGTGCCTTTGACCTAAACCTGGAGATTTCCGCACGAGTGATAAAAGTGAGTAAATGGTCATTTTAATGAAAATGGTGGAGGTATAAATTTCATTTACGCTCCCTTCTGACAAGGGAAATGAGTCCACAGCAATATGCACAGCTTTTTCCTTCATAAAATTAGGCCCAGAAACCAGATTCCGCTCTGCGTTTTATTACTCCGGGATGACGAGTCTAGTGGTTACACTTAAGTAAATGTTGTTCTCTTTTTCGTGCTTGAAGACTTAATGCACTGAAATTCGCTTTAGGTGTACATTTTCACACCGCTTCCAGTTGCTGTTATAAATATAGACCAAGTCAGCATGACATCACAACAGTATATAAAAAAAAAAAAGAAGAAGATTAGACGTGTGTCTTTCAACCGACCTGCAGTTTAATACCAACACAATCACAATTTTTACTTCTTTTTCGATTTATTTGTATATTTATTTATTTTACATAATTTTATTTGCTGAAGCTATGGCTGTCTATCTGCTGTTACGCTGCTTTATAAACATGTCCATATTTTTATACCATAGTGACATGGAATTCATTCTGATTGGTCTTCTGATTTTGAAACCTTCATTCTGATTGGCCAGAGGGTGTTAAATTCTTTCTGTTATTTTCTTAGATGATGTTGAATTCTACATTCTGGTTGGTCAGGTGGTGGTGTTCTTCATTCTGATTGGTCAGGGATGTTGCAATATTCACTCTTTTTCTTTCAGGTGGTGTTGAATCTTCATTTTGACTGTTCACATTGTGTTATTCTTTATTCTAATTGGTCAGGTGGTGTTCAGTTTCTTTATTCTGATTGGTCAACTGGTCTTGGATTCTCCACTGGAATTTTTTAGAGGAGGTGTTATTCATTTTGATTGGCCATCTGGTGTTTAACTCTTTATTCTGATTGGTCAGGTGGTGTTGATGTCTCCATTCTAATTGGTCATCTGGTGTTGAATTCTTTATTCTGATTGGTCAGGGGTGTTGATGTCTCCATTCGTATTGGTCAGGTGGTGTTGAATTTATCATTCTGTTTTCTCAGATATAGTTAAATTCTTTATTCTGATTGGTCAGTGGTGAATTTAGGTACTGTTGAATTCATCATTCTGATTGGTCAGGTGGTGTTGAATTCATCATTCTGTTTTCTCAGGTGGTGTTGAATTCTTCATTCTGATTGGTCAGGTGGTGTTGAATTCATCATTCTGATTGGTCAAGTGGTATTGAATTCATCATTCTGTTTTCTCAGGTGGTGAATTCTTCATTCTGATTGGTCAGGTGGTGTTGAATTCTTCATTCTGTTTTCTCAGGTGGTGTTGAATTCATCATTCTGTTTTCTCAGGTGGTGGTGAATTCTTCATTCTGATTGTTCAGGTGGTGTTGAATTCTTCATTCTGATTGTTTAGGTGGTGTTGAATTCTTCATTCTGATTGTTCAGGTGGTGTTGAATTCTTCATTCTGATTGTTCAGGTGGTGTTGAATTCTTAATTCTGATTGTACGGCTTTTTTTTTTTGTTTTAGTTCGAAATGATTCCACACTTTGGAAACTTTTCGGCGTTTTCTTTGGCCTGAATCTTCTCCTTGTCTCTTCCTCCATTTTATCTTATTCTGCAGCTTCTTCTGTGTTCCCTGTCCAGAGCGCTCCACAGTTTAGCGGGTAGTGCGTCAGTAATAATGGTCCGTGGAAAACGCAGTGACCCGTTTTTAGTTAAATAAACTAAACAAATTAATTTGCCTCAATTAATTTTTGTAATCGAATTAATCGAGTTCCTCAAGGACTCATAACAGCGATATTTTTAAGTCATCTTTGTCTGCACTCTGTCTCAGGAAGCAGTTCATGGAGAGATGGAATTTTGCAGTTGAACCTGAACACAAGTTGTGCTTTGTTTAATTTGTTGCATAGAAACAAAAGAGGCTGTCTACTGCAAAAATCGAAAGCAACCATCAAGGATAAATAGTACTTTGTAATTTATTTAATGTAGATAAAAACAGTTAGATTGTTTTTGTAGAATAAGGGGAATTAAACACTTTGGAACCTGCAGTTATTGGAAAACAATTAACCTTACCCTATTTTGTATAACACAATCATTTATTCTTTTGGGATGTTGTTTAAAATCTTGTGGTATCACTGTTCTCATCATCATAGCAAGTCTCTTTCATATAGCACTACTGCTTGTACTTCTGCTGTTTAACACCAGCCACTTTCAAACACACTGATTTGCTCCAGATTCATTATAATTTCTTTGCCTTCTGTTTTTAGACATAATAAACCCCCCCAAACACACACACACACACACACACACACACACACACACACACACACACACACACACACACACACACACACACAGACACATGCCAGTGTATGACAGGCCCTTGGTTTTCATACCCAACTGACAGAAGACAGGGCTGAACAGGCAGAGTCTCTGTTCTCTGCCAAGCTCTTAGCTTTTGCTGTACTGTTTAAGCATATGTGCCACTGGCATTTGACACGTTTATGATGTATGTATTACAGCAACAAAATAACAGTGTGCTGTCTACCGGCTCCATTTGGAGCAAAAGCACAGTCTTTTATTTCCCTGGCACATGGAGTGGTATGAAAGTGTGTTTAGTAGAGCGAGAGAGAGAGAGAGAGAGAGAGAGAGAGAGAGCCCAAAACAAGTAATGACCGATGACACTTTGCTGTGGACAAACAAAGGTCACAGAGGGAGTAGGTGCGGCGTATCAACGGATTTGTCAAACTTCACGTTTTGATAGAAGCTGTATTCTTTTCGAATCGTCAGCTTTAAACAAGCTCAATTTGTTTTTATGTGCCAGTTGTGAAGGGAGCCTGTAATGTTTTCACCACTTTTATGCGTTCATTAAATGTCTAAAGCTCAATTCCAGCTGTAGGAATAGACACTCTCTAAAGGCCTGTCCTCTCTTCATTTTTATTTATTTTTTTTCCCCCTTTTTCATGTTGGTGGATGCAGTTTTGGCTCGTTGTTTACTTCAAATTGTTTAATAAAGACAAGACGAAGACCAGTGGCTGCATGAGGTGTTGGAAATAAACCTTAGTTTTTTTTGGTTTTTTTTACCCCCACAGAAGGGAATGTTAAAATTAGATTTTTCTTTTTTTTTCTTCTACCCCCTCCCTTGTCATTTTCCATCAGAGACCTCAATGCAATTTAATCATGACTAAAATCATTAAAAAAGATCTGAAGATTAGATTATATTGGCATTTGCAAAATTATGTAATACATTTACATTACAATGAAGGAATTAAAATAATGCATTTTATGTGTCGGGGGGGTTTCGAAGAGCTTCACCTGGGGAAATAAGGCAGCTGCAAATGGACGAGGTCTATCTCGCTGCTTGGACTGCCAGTAATAGAGAAGATCTGTGCCGTGCCATTCAGAGCCACTTTTTGCCCTGTAGAGCTGATGCCCAGGATTATTCTTCATAACCTCAGCGCAGTTAACCTAGTTGAAATCAACGCTGGGTGGGCGAAGGCAGGTTCAGCGTAGTCTTAGTGATGTCATATTTCCTGTGTAATATTTGGTCTGGTTTTGTGCTCATGTTTACAGGAGTGTGTTTGTTTATCACATGTGCATATTGTAACTCATTGCTCTTTTAATTGCTCTGATCACTCAGGTTTGACCGATGAGGAGGTGGAGTTGGCCATCCAGCGCTCTGGCAGTGTAGAAGCACTGACTCTGAGTTCATCGGGATCTCCTCAAATCATCCACAGCCCACAGCTTTCTCCTGCACTCTACAGTGAGTGATACATTAACAGTCATAGTTTTCTCTGTCCAGTCAAAGTTGTATATAAAATGTCTGTTTATGCCTGTACACACACAAGCACACACTGTCCAGGCATAACATTATGACCACCTGCCTAATATTATGTTGGTTCCCCTTTTGATGCTAATTCATTTCTGAACCATTGAGAATTAACAGCATTAGGCTCTTTATCGAGAGGGGTCAGCTGAGGTGGCTCGGGCATCTGTCTCGGATGCCTCCTGGACGCCTTCCTGGGAAGGTGTTCCGGGCGCGTCCCACTGGGAGGAGACCCCGGGGAAGACCTAGGACACGCTGGAGAGACTATGTCTCCCGGCTGGCCTGGGAACGCCTTGGTGTCCCCCCGGAAGAGCTGGAAGAAGTGTCTAGGGAGAGGGAAGTCTGGGCATCTTTGCTTAGACTGCTGCCCCCGCGACCCGGCATCGGATAAGCGGGAGAAGATGGATGGAGGCTCTTTAGCAATTTGACGAACAGGAGCTCGTCTTTTGGATCAAGCCACACGCCCCAGCCTTCGCTCCCCACACCAATGGGCCTCGGCCGCCCATGACCCTGTCGCAGGTTCACCGCTGTTCCTTCCTTGGACCACTTTTGATAGACACTGAGCACTGCAGACTGGGAACAGCTCCAGTTTTGGAGATGCTCTGACCCAGTCATCTAGACATCACTATTTGGTCCTTGTCAAACTCGCTCAAATCTTTACACTCGCCCATTTTTCCTGCTTTTAACACATCAACTTTGAGGACAAAATGTTCGCTTGCTGCCTAATACATCCCATAAACTAACAGCTGCCATGATGAGGAAATGATCAGTGTTATTTCTTCACTGGTCATGATGTTATGCCTGTTCGGTGTGTGTGTGTGTATATGTATGTATGTATGTATGTATGTATATATATATATATATATATATATATATATATATATATATATATATATATATATATATATATATATATATATATATATACACACACCAGTTCTCTTTAAGCTGTAGCCTATGGAACATGTTTCCATTTTCATAACCTTTCATATTCTGACTAAACTATCTTGGCACAATCTCTGTGTGTGCAAAATATATTTCCGTTCCACCATCGACCTCCCCTGCACCACTTGTGTAGACCTGCTATGGGGGAAAGAGGTCACTCTTGTCTTCTTTTCAACAGCAAGACCTTAGCAGATTTCGTCCACCAACACCAAACCTGTTTTCTGATCACTCCATTACTATTAATAAACTTTGCTCTTTAATTTCATGGCTGAAATATAATAAAGTCAAATGTGGTTGAAACCAGCAAAAGGTTTCTTTCTTTTTTTTATTTGAATTAACTCAATATTAACACCCCCTTGAAGATAGATAGATAGATAGATAGATAGATAGATAGATAGATAGATAGATAGATAGATAGATAGATAGATAGATAGATAGATAGATAGATAGATAGATAGATAGATAGATAGATAGATAGATAGATAGATAGATGCAAAAAAACTTAAGATATTCCTCCGAGCGTTATTCTTACTTGACCATTACTCAGAAACATTACCCAGTCTATTGCAATGGTATGTTGGCTTTAAGATATTTTGGGGAGTTCCTGGGGAAACCCTTTCACATAGTGACTGGTTTTTTTTTTTTCTGAAATCTCTCTCTCTCTCTCTCTCTCTCTCTCTCTCTCTCTCTCTCTCTCTCTTTCTCTCCTTTTTTGCTCAAGTATCACAAGTTATAGCCCTGAGGGGTCAAGGGTGCAAAGGGAGAAAATTTTATTTAAAGGTTCTATTTTGAGACTGCACCACGGGGGGCATTAGACGTTTTGACAGCAGATATCTGATTACCAATGGAACTGATTAGGTTTTTGTAGCAATTGAACAACTTCAATGAAATTATTCCACTCGGATGAAGATTTTAAGATGTCTGTTTCTGGAATCGCGGGTGTGAAACTGGCTTCTTGCGTATAATGGTACTTGCGGGAAGCTTGGGCAAGAATTATTGGCCCAAGTTTCTTGGGAACATGGGAATTAATGGCCCAAGTGAATGTAAAAATAAATTCAATAAATAGCTACTGAAAGTAAATTATAGACAGTGAATAAATTATATATATATATATATATATATATATATATATATATATATATATATATATATATATATATATATATATTTAGCTTAGAAACAAAATTCTATGGCCGCAAAATCTGACTTCCGAACAGATTGGTTCCCAGTGTGCAAACAGTCAACAAAATCACATAATGAAAATACTCATTGACGTAATGGCTTTAAAATTTCTGCCAACGATGCAAAATCCAGACCAAGACGTCCGTGCGTGGATGGGATTTAAAAACGCTTTGAATTTCAAACGATCTTTTTAATGAAATGAAAATGACAGTGTAAGGAAAATACTAACACATTAAAACAGTGTGGGCTCTCTGGGATTTACTATGGCTTTGAGAAACAAAACAGGCTGGTTTGTTTGTGCAGGTTGATAAATAAAATCACACGAATGGCACGGACGACCCAGACTGTTTGGGTGTGAGCTCTGCTCTGATTCTCAGCCTGAGGAAAACTCACAGGGTCATCAAGTTTATTTTCGGAAAAAAAAGGACTCAGTATTCACAGTAGTCGATCATACTGGTGGTTGATGTCAGAGTAAATGGACTCAAATGAATTAAAAATGACAAAATTAGAAAAAGTGAAAGCCTCGATTTACTGTGTGAAACTTGAAACACACCTGTTCTAATTGTATTCAGCAGGATATAAACGAACATTGATACCAGAACCATTAGAGCCGGCTTCCTTCCAATTACAGTACCATCGCAATATTGGTCTCTACACTACACTGCTAGGACTCTGATGCCTCAGTTCACTCCAACTTATATATTCTATATAATTTCCATATAATTGTAACTGAATATAATTGCAAATTCATAGTAAATCTTAAATTATATTGTACATATTTGTATTACATTTGTACTAATGTACAATGTTTTTGTCTCATTTTATTTTGCATATCTATCTATCTATCTATCTATCTATCTATCTATCTATCTATCTATCTATCTATCTATCTATCTATCTATCTATCTATCTATCTATCTATCTATCATCGATTGAGTGCAATATTTTGCATACCTGTAGGACAGTCAGAGAGGCTACTCTAATCATAAAGCATCATCTGGAAAGATTTTGTCACCGATATTTCTTGTGTAAGTTCAGGATTCAGTAGTGAAAAAAAGTTGAATTAAATGGCATTTTTCCTTTTTTTTAAGTGATTGAAAAAGCAGTGACGGGCCGTGAGGCTCAACAAGGTCGTGCCTGCTGTCCTTTAATCTATCAGATTCAGCGACATTTTAACTAGCAGGTGTACAATAACCTCAGCATTTTCACGCTCTCCGATTGGACGGTAAGAGAGCGCACTGGTCGAAGCTCGCAAACCGCATCTGTAGCAAACTGCACTATAGATGTTTTTAATTCCTGAAAGGCTTGACCAAGGAGGAGAAATTGATGTGGCCGCAGATGCACTTGCAAGTCCATTTTTAAGACGGACTTTTTAAAGAAAAGTTGGACATTTTGAGAAAAGAAAAAAAAGTCAAAACAGTTGTTAGCTTTATTTATATCACTATAATCTGTATGTTTATAGTGATATAGATAATATGTAACTGTACAAAAAAATCACGGTTCGGGACATGCAGTACCTCAGTTTAAGTCAAGGGTTCGGTTGAATATCTGGATAGTTGTTTTATTTATCAACGTTTAAACACAATTTTTTTCATAATATAAAAAATTCAATATAACCACAAAATAGAATAAATCTAATTAATGCAATACACTTTTTATTATATTAATTAAACTGAGTAATCGATTAAATTTAAAGAAATTAAATTAATTAAATAAAACTAAACAAATGGAAAAATTTCATGAAATAGTTTTTATTTGTTAGACCCCATTTAGTTAATACAGTTTGGTAAACTGGACATAAAAATCTATGGATTTTTAAACAAATCTTATTTCCGGCATGGACTGAGACACTGCGCTAACTCTAGTTTCTTTTTTGTATTTTTTGTATTTTTTATTTTTTTTTAATACCCCTGGCATTGTTGTGTATGTTTCAAAATTACTAATAATAATTAAAAAAAAAAAATCATACGTTCCTGAGAGAATACGTGTACAGTTACACCCCTAATGCACACTCATAACTACAGAAAGCATTCTTAATGACTTGGAGCATCTTCCTCTGCTTGTTTGCGTTTGTATTTTTTCTATTACTTGACTCATTTGCAATATTATTTAGTATTTGTAACATTTACGGTTGTCTAAGTTATATTTTAATTCGGTTTATTTTATTATTTTTTTTACATCAGAAACTTTTTTTGTTTTGTTTTTCTTTTTATTTGTGTGAGAAAGTAAGCCAGGAGCGTGTCCACCGGTTATGTCTTATCATGCCAAGTTTCTCCTAATAATTTACAGTATATTCCTCCAAGACTAGCTGTAAATTTGGTTGCCGCAGTAACCCATGAATCCCGTCGTTCTGTTCTGCGTTACCTCGTGACAGTACATGACCTTTTATTTGCGTAGATCTGTAATTAATTCCCGCACGCAGGAAGCCGTAGGCGCGTTGGCCGCGCTATACAATGATCAGTCCATCACGGCAATCTCTTGTGCAAGGCAGACGGGACGGGAGGGGAAAAGGGGCCCCGCTTCAACCTGTATCTTTATTACCTGGCAGGGGTTATGAGTGTCGAGCCGACCACTGATTTACCAATGCGGAATGAAGTCCGCCTCACGCTTAACCTATATGACAATGATTCCAGATGTATTCCACCCTCATTTATTGCCACGCCGTCCTTGACTCCACGGCATCTCATGTTTTGTAATGAAAGAGCCACTGATGGGATGGTCGTGCAGTTAGACTCCAGGCCGCCTCTAACGGAGGGTTTTATATCAAAACGGCTATAAGGAGAAGCGCATAATGAGGTGAGAGCAGGAAGTCTCGTGTAGGGGGTCAGGCTGAAAAGAGGAGAACTACTTCTCTTTGATGTCCTTGTTACGGGGACGGCTCACGGAGACCCGGCATCCATCTCTGTCTGCGTAATGAATACTCTGATCCCTATTTTCGGCCGGCAGAAGGACAGTAGTGTCTTCCTTGAACCCAATAAATTTGAGAGGAGATTGGAAAAAAGCAGGGGGAATGGGGTTTCAGGCTCACACTTTAAGCGGGCAAATGAAAAGCAGCTTCGCGAGATGAAGAGGAGCAGAAGGAAGTCAACGTGGACTTTGTTTCAAATCCCGTAAATCCTGTAGGTGTTAATGGAGGAACGTTAAAGTGCAACGTTCCTCGTTATTTTAGGAATGCGAGTCGGCTTCGACGGGAATGTTGTTGAGGCACTCGTGGGCATCAAACATCACCTGAAAGCACCCTATTGACCAACCCAGGACTGGCAGTTAGGGTTTTTTTTTTTTTTTTTGCATGTCAAATCACGCAAGATGCCATCAAAAGTTATGGTCATTTGTTCATTCCTGCTTGGCCACCTGTTTTTATTATTATTATTTTTTTATTTAAAGACAGTCGTTAAAGGAAAAATGGAGCGGATTTTGTCTGCAAGTCTATTAGAGCTCTTGTTTATTTGTATTCAATGGAGCGGATTCCGGCAAATTACAGCAACACACCTGTTCCCCAGGCTCACTGTGTTACAAAACGGAGCATTTTGTATCTGACATGTTGACCTGCCACAGCCAGACGTGCCTTAATTACTTTTCTCCTAGGTCTATGATTATTTGCATGCGAATTCTCCTTCTTTTTTTCTCTTTTTTTCCTTTCTTTAACCTATTCACAGGCCTTTGCTGGCTAACAAATAGCTGCTTTGTCATGACGGCAAAATGGCTGCTATTGGATAAACCCTGAATTATGTATTCGCGTTTTTTTTTTTTTTTTAAACAAGTTTCTTAGAACTACATCGAGTTTCAAGCCAGATTGTATGTTTATACCTCGAGTTGTAAACCGTGGGTTGTGCGTGGAATTCCCTCACTCCCGCCTGAGTAATAGCGTATCTCTTGCTCTTTTCTGTGTGTGTGTGTGTGTGTGTGTGTGTGTGTGTGTGTGTGTGTGTGTGTGTGTGTGTTATGTGGATAGTAAGTATTCTTTGTGCGCGTGCGTGGGGGTGTGTTTAGAAACTGATATTTTAAGAGGCTCGAAGTGTGTGTGTTTCTGAGAATGAGTGTGTAAGACTCATTGATGTGGCAATTGTTTCCTCATAGTGCTCAGAACACATTTCACCATACGGCTACTGTACAAGGGGTTAGAAAAAAAAAAAAAAACTCTTCCTCTGCCCCCCCCCCCCTTTTTTTCCTTTTTTGTTTTCATTATGAGGCATATTCAGAGCTGCTCAGTAAGGTGTCAGGTGGCCATCAGGAAAGGTTTATTCACAGAGTGCCTCATTTTGTTTTACATATACAGTACAGGGTTTAGGGTTTAGGAAACCTTTTTATCTTAGTCATGAAAGGAATAAAACATGACAAAAGTGTGTGTGTGTGTGTGTGTGTGTGTGTGTGTGTGTGTGTGTGTGTGTGTGTGTGTGTGTGTGTGTGTGTAAAAATATCTATTTTCCATATATAAAAATCTATCTATCTATCTATCTATCTATCTATCTATCTATCTATCTATCTATCTATCTATCTATCTATCTATCTATCTATCTATCTATCTATAATAAAATAAAAAAAAACATGATTATGTATGTATAGGAAATAAACGTTCATATGGGAAATTAATACTTTTTTGAGTATTTTATTTTATTATTTATTATTTTTATTTTTTTATTTTCTCAGTTCTTCCAAAAATGTTCTGTAAATTAACCAATAAAAAAAAAAAAAGTTTAAACCATTTATACATTTATGACAGAAATTTAAAAAGGATGTTTTGTACTAAAACAAGTTTGTATGTATAGAGAACTTCTAGTACTGACTTTAGTGCATCGCTTTTATCTTTTGTCTGTTTTTGAAGTCCTCACTCCAGCATTGCTGGTCTGTGTGTGTGTGTCTGTCTGTGTGTGTGTGTGATATAATATCTGCAGCTCTTGTCAGTGTCTGCTGTGTTTGTGTGTCTCTGCAGGTCCCCCTGGTTACAGATGGAGAGATTATGGTGCCCTGGCCATCATCATGGCAGGAATGGCCTTTGGCTTTCATCACCTGTATCGCGTAAGTTCCCGCATGGTGGAACAACCACAGCATTTCTAATACCTTTTTACTAAATAAAAGAAGAAAGAAAAAATCCAGTCCCATTAGGTTTAGTGCAGATTCTGGCTTTCTTTTCTTTACATTTCTTTGAAGAGCTGAGGGACCTCAGGCGACGTTTCCGTTTGTGGCGGATTTAGCAGCGAGGCTTGGCTCGGAGTGAGCGCTGCGCGTCCATCAGCCCGTCTGCTTTGCGTCATGCGTATGAGCTCATCTCTAACCCTTTTTTATGTCTTTTTTTCACTTTTCCTCGAACGGAAAAAAACACGTCGTTCGATTCGAATGCTGAGGGGAGACCCTGTTAGTCAGGTCTCCTAATCCCACATCGGCCACAGGGGCATGTGGACTCCATTATGATCTTTTATAGCTGGAGGAGCAGCGAGTGAAGTTCATGCACCAGGTTGGGGTCTTCGCATGACGTCACGCTCGGAATGAATGCACGCATGTTGCCGAGCACTGGTTCCTGTGTGTGTGTGTGTGTGTGTGTGTGTGTGTGTGTGTGTGTGTGTGCGTGCCTTCAAAACAGCCACTTCAGTTCGACCCCTCTGCTGCTGTCAGCACACGCCGCTCTATAAAGCTTCTTACAGCTTCACAGCTCCACAACTTGACATTATTAATAGTTTGGGAAGAACTTACACAGAGAGCCATTTTTTCCACATGACACAGGAGATCTGCGCTTTTTCTCCGTCCAAATGTCATTTCTGTCTCAGGATTGTGGAATTCCAATGTTTTCACTGTACTTACACTCATGTTGCAGTTCTTATTTCACTCAACTGCAGACCTTTGCTTGCATTGCACGCAAACATGATAATGTGCTGCGATAATAGAAAAATAATAAAATAAAATAAAAAAACATAGTTACCACTTTGAGATGATTATTTTCCAATAAGAGAATGTGTTTTACTCATGTTATATAGCAACAGTAGTTTTTTGACTTGACGTTATAAAGTATGACATTGAATTTTTTATGGTAAGTTTTGCAACGTTCACACGTGCAGAAATTTTATTTGCCCGAAGTCGACAATCGCTGTACTGTGAACAGTATCTATCTATCTATCTATCTATCTATCTATCTATCTATCTATCTATCTATCTATCTATCTATCTATCTATCTATCTATCTATCTATCTATCTATCTATCTATCTATCGATTGAGTGCAATAGTTTGCATACCTGTAGGACAGTCAGAGAGGCTACTCTAATCATAAAGCATCATCTGGAAAGATTTTGTCACCGATATTCCTTGTGTAAGTTTAGGATTCAGGTGACATTTTTCCTTTTTTTTTTTTTTTTTTTTTTTTTTTTTTTTTAGTGATTGAACAAGCAGTGACGGGCCATGAGGCTCAACAAGGTCGTCTCTGCTGTCCTATAACCTATCAGAATCAACGACTTACATTTTAATCTAGCAGGTGTACAATAACCTCAGCATTTTCACGCTCTCTGATTGGACGGTTAGAGAGCGCACTGGTCGAAGCTCGCAAACCGCATCTGTAGCAAACTGCACTATAGCTGTTTTTTCATTCCTTAACGGCTTGACCGAGGAGGAGAAATTCATTTGTCAGCAGGTTCACTTACAAGGCCATTTTCAAGACAAAAAAATAAAAAGTCAAAACAGTTGTTGCTTTTTCATGATCCATTTATACTTTTGTGTTGCTTTCTCATCGAATTTACACAAAAACACACAAAACACGCCGCATTCTGTGGTGCTGTGTTTTCTGTTTAATATTGATGGTTTCTTTAGCCGTGGTGTGATGATGAGGGTATAAAGAGGTGGATTGATTCAGGCAGGACGTCACTGAAGGCCTAGATGTGAAATGCACGCCCCCACCACTGCCCTCTAAGCATAGGTTTTCTAACTGAGAGGGTGAGGGCAAAGAATTTTGTCGGTTTTGTTTTGTTGCACAGTGTAATCACATTTTATTTTTAACCAATGTTTCAATTGTGTCAAAGCTCTTGGGGGTCCCCCTAGATCCCCTTTTTGAAGCATTAAATAATAAAAAAGACGTTAGAATTTTTTTTGCTTACTTTTATTTTCTTATTATTATTATTGTTTTAATGATGATGATTATTATTATAATATGAGAGATAAATGTGCATTAAATATATTCTCTTAATGATCACAGTCCTCATTTCTCACCATGCTGTTTCTTCTCTTCCATTTCAGTCTCATCATTGTGCTGTGTGTGTGTGTGTGTGTGTGTGTGTGTGTGTGTGTGTGTGTGTGTGTGTGTGTGTGTGTGTGTTAGACATGGTTAGGTGGTATTCCCTGGTGTGAGCGCTCACAATGCTGTCATATCACAGGAGCCGTGTGCCGGTGCCACCATATGCCCCGCGCTCTGCCCATCCTTTATTCATGCTATAGAGCACGGTGTAAACACCACTCGCAGCAGCCCTCTTATTAATTACCCCGGCGCTGACAGCCATTTAATCTTTTTCAACTTAAAAGTGTTTATTACTTTTGCCGGCGTCAACAACGCTCGGGCCGCTGTGAAAACCTGGCCAGACCAACTGTTCCTCTCCAGCAGAGCAAAGGCCTGACGTGCTTGTAGCTCTCAGCAGGAACCTCCTGTCCCAACTCGCGTTAATCGAATTCTACTGCCGAGAAAGAAAAAAAAAAAAAAGTCTTACATATACAGTGCATCTTAAAAGGAGTCAGAGAGCCCAGGGATGTGTTAGCCTTTCCGACCCACTAGCTCATCCTCTGTGTATGAACGTGTTGTTGAACAAGGCTTAATTCTGACAAGCAATTGTGCTCGCGAGGTGACATGTTGGAATGGAGCAGCCAGGCTGTGGGCAAAAAGGCTTAATGAAGTTGAACCCAAAGTCATGCCCTGTTGCTTAATTCTTGGCCTGCTTGTCAGCTATTGAGTCAAATTGTTGAGGATGAAGTGAGCAAACCACAAGTTTTTTTTTTTTTTTTTTGTCGTCCAGAGGGAGAAGGAGGAGGCGAACAGGTCTAACAAAGAACTCACAATGCAATGCGTATGAATTAGAACTGGTTTAATGTATATCAGGTATACATGCAAATATCGCACCTTTTTTTCCCCCGCTTATATTAGTGTCAGCTTCTTCTAAAGCACCTGAACCGGCAGACATACGTCCAGGGCATGGGTGTGTGCGTGTGTATGGTTGTGTGTGTGTGTGTGTGTGTGTGTGTGTGTGTGGCCGAGCATGCCTTCGCACGTTGCCGTTGTTTTTCCCCTCATTCCCGCACGCCAAGTCTAATAGCGTGTCATGTATTTTAATTGCAGAAATACATCCTTCCCCTCATTATGGGAAGCAAAGAGGACAAGAAGCATCTGCAGAGGATCGAGAGCAGCATCGTCGACATGAGTGGCACGCTGACGCAGACAGGTGAAGATTAATATCTTCATCGCTTCTTTTTTTTTCCCCTCCTTTACATTTTCCTTCATTTATCTGTCGCCAAAATCCGCTCGCAGTTTTTACAAATGACGCTCCTGTCATTTCGCTTTAATTTGAAATTGCTTGTTTACTGTCAGCTCAGCCTCAATTAATTACGTTTCGCTGAAAAGCTCTTAACCTCGGAATATTAATGAGGGAAAGGGGAGTGACAGGGTTTTTTTTTTGTTTATCTTTTTTTTTTTTTTTTTTTTTTTTTTTTTTTTTTTTTTTTTTTTTTGCACGTTATAATTTTTTCCCCTTTGTGACTGCGTGGTCGAGAAAGTTCATTTTAATTTTCGTCGTGCCGCCGCGGCTTCTGGGCCGCAGCCCGAGCGGGGCGGTGATTAAGTGTGCAGTGACAGGTGCGTCTTCTGCCTTGGACAGGTGAGGAATCTGAGGAGGGCTGTCAGAGGGGGGATTCCTCCCCTCCTTCCACATCTTCTGTGCTATGCTCAACATCCCACCACCACCACCACCCTCAATCCCTCCCCCTACCCATCCAACGCTCATTCACTCCTTCACTGCCGTAATTAAACGAGCTGGCAACCATGAAAGCTGGATGCTTCCCGGAGAAACTTTAGTCTCGTTAGTGCTGCGTTCGCTGTGCAACTCCGTCACTCTTCTACACCCAGACTGGTGCTGTAACTCAGTATTAATACATCATTTAGAATCAACAGATTGTGTGTTTGATTCACAAATAAATACGGATACATAGTGATATCTCATTATTAGAAAATGGATTCATACAGAGAAAAATGAACTCTTGGCAAGAGATTGAGTTATAAGAATGATTTTAAGAAAGATCACACAGTTGGCTTCCTTGGGTGAAACCCCGCTTTCCCACCTACTAACAGTTGCATGATAGGCGAAACTTTGGGTCAGAAGGTCGTGAGTTCAAATCCCAGCCACACCATGCTCCTGAGCGAGCCCTTTAACCACACAACTGCTCAGTCGTAGGAATGAGATAAATGCAACTCGCTCTGGATAAGGGCGCCTGCCAAATTTATACAGCATCACTGGAGCACAAAGGGTTAAGGACCTTGCTCAAGAGCCGAAAAGTGGCAGCGTGAAGATCCTGGGGTTTGAGCCCCAGTGGCAGCGTGAAGATACTGTGGTTTGAACCCACGACCTTCCAATCAGTAACCCAGAGACTTAACTTTAGCTAAATGGTCGGTCAGTGGTAGAGATGGTGGACTGACTGGAAAGTTGAGATTTCAAATCCCAGCACCTTTAAGCTGCTACCGCTGCTTAAACCTCGACTGCTCAGTTGTATGAAATAAACAAGCTAATGTCAAGTCCCTCTGAATGATGCCATCTTTTAAAAGCTATAAATGCAAAGCAAAAAACAACCAAGCCCATTTCGACCAGAAGCAGCAAGGTGTGTATTAGATTCTGTTGAACTTTGAACTTTTCTGTGAAAATAATGTAAATAAAGTAAAAATTTTAATCGTAAGTGGATGTTGCATTAATTGCAACAATCATTCTTGTTCTTTTGGAATCCATAGTTATCTTGAATGAAGAAAACGTTTTTTTTTTTTTTTCCACCAGCTCCCTTTTTTTTTCAGCGTTCCCAGGAGTCTAGTGGAAGGATTTAATTATACATTTAATTAATAAAAGTGGCCACGCCCACTTCAAATCCTGGTATAGATATTAGGAGCAGTAAACAGAGACAGATGCAGATAGTGGCATTGTCGTACTCCTGCGAGCGTGTGCTTGCGCGTTTGTGCATATAAGATGAATAAAAGGACCAGAGCTTTTTTTTTTCTTTTCTTTTTTTTTTTATGCTCCACCAATAACTTGATTCATCTTTGTTTGCACATTTGGACTTTTGACAGGACCGGCACCACAAACTTTGCATAAGACCCTACTAGCGTTAACGGCAATTTTGAATTTGTCCCGATTTCAGGCATTTCAAACAGTGAAAACAAATTTTTGTCTGGCCACATATTTGTGTCTGGCACTGCTGTCGGTTGGAGCCTGTCTGCTACTGCTCTTGTTCTAAACGTCGTCATCGTCCCCTTATCCCGGGTGGCGGGGCTGGGGGATGGCGGATAAAAATAAGCAAATTTTCGAACGCCGCAAATGAGGATGTCACCAGTTACAAATGGCGCATGAAAAATCTTGGGCTGATCTTGAGACAAGTCGTCTGAGTCGAACATATGCGATGCGGAACTTTTTTCCCCCCCGGCGCAACACTGTTATAGCGTGCACGAAGGAAGGCCTTGTGAATCGGGAGCCTTTGCGTGCAAGCTGAGCGTGGCTTTCTTTATCTGATTAACAAATGAGCCCTTTCATTGTCATTTTGGTTCATATATGCAAAGAAAAGTCCTTCCTTCGTGTTATGGAGCGCACCGGGTCGTCATTCCATTTGGTTTCACCTGCTTTAATTCCTGCTTTGTTTAGGGTCACGTTGGAGATTGTCGTGATAAGGGATGGCCTCTGTGCCAAGCCGAAATTCTTTTCGGATTTTTACAGTGTCTCTCTCTCTCTCTCTCTCTCTCTCTCTCTCTCTCTCTCTCTCTCTCTCTCTCTCTCTCTCTCTCTCTCTCTCTCTCTCTCTCTCTCTCTCTCTCTGTCTCTTTGTTCTTTTCCTGTCTTTCTGTTCAGCTCAAAATATTTCGTCTTTCCTCAGTTAGTTAGTCAGTCACTCACATTGCTGATCTAATTTGCTGTGGCTGCAGTAGCCAAGCTGCTATTGTACTTAATGACTATTTCAGTTAACAGTTGGGAAAGGGTTACAATTACAGCACAATCCCCCTCCTTTACCCCACATGAGTAATAGCAATCGACTGCCTCTATTGCCAATAGCCTGCACCCTTTGTTAACTTCATGTATTTCTTTAGTGTTGAGATCTATGAAGCGATGTGTCTCTTTGAATACAGCCACATTACTCTCCAGACCCTGACTCCTAGTATGATTTCCATGCGACTTTGCACACACAATTAATGAACAGTGCTTGGAAGCACTTCAGGGTGTGCACACACACACACACACACACACACACATATGCAAGACAGGCTGTAAATGGAATCATCCTGTCTGTTTGGCTGCTTTGTCAGAGCAGAGCATATTGCTGACCAGCTGGCCATTAAAGAAACAGAGAGGCCAGGACATATGTAGTATACGATATATAGAGGTATCCGCTGAATAATTTACACAACACGCACCGAAACAGCTGCGAGACCACTTGCAGCTTCTCAAATTCACCCACGCTCGTTTTTTTTTTTTCTTTTTTTCTACAAAGGGTTTGTTTCAAGCCCAGCCAGCCAGGCCGCGTTATCCTTCTCCTTCCCTGATCAGAACGTGGCCTGTTTCAAAGCGTTCGACTTCGGAGAAAAACTCAAACAGCTGTCAGAGCTACCAGTTCTGCTTAGACTGTTGGTGCACAGTAAGGAAGTCATTCATTACTCTACTTAAGTAGCTTTTTTTTTTTAGTATCTGTACTACTCTTTCTGTTTGGGGAGACTTTTACTTTAACTTCGCTACATTTCAAAGTGCAATATTGTACTTTTTACTACTACATTTTGCAAAATAAGCCCTTTATTTATGAGTGGATAACAATTGAACTGGCAAAGCGCACACTCTGTACATACAGTTCAGCGTCAGTTCAACAGCAAGCAGAAAATCTTTTAAGGAATAAATGATGGAAGAAACTCCTGACTCGAACTTCCTGCAACGTTTGTGGCTTATTTTCACGATTTCTTTTCACAGCAGTTGAATAGAAGGTTTTGGGCTCATGATAATGTTCTTAGATATCAGTGTTTGACTTATTAATATCAATGTATTAATAGATCGGTGTGTTACAAATATAATATCAGAGTCTTTTTACTTAAACCGAGTCGATTAAACAAAGTGATAAAAATGCTAAAAGGAACATTATAGCCGTAATAAATCATAGTACTTTGGATTCTTAAGTACATTTGAATGCAAATTCTTTTGTACTTTTACTCAAGTACATGGTTTGTGTACTTCGTCCACCACTGGTGCTCACGTGTCATTAAACTGATATAAACAGAACATCTTGTATACAGTAAATACTCCACATTTTTATTCCAACTGGCTGTGGTGTGTAGTTCCATTTCAGCAGTCAAGTGGAACAGACTGAGATCTTGAGAGCGGGGTTACAATACACACAGCTCAACGTGCTACAAAGAAACTACATCAGTTTCAAAGCTAACAATGGAGACTCCTTGGCTCCAGAACCGACTCCTTACAGAAAACGTCACGAAGAACACAAACCATGAAGTTGAGTTAAAGTAGAAATACACCCGGTAAAATATTACTCAAGTAAAAGTAAAGGTGTCCCTTTACTGGAGTAAAAGTACAAAAGTATTTGCATTTAAATGTACTTAAGTATCCAAAGTACCATGATTTATTATGGCTATAATGTTCCTATTATTTCTTTTGTCACAATACTGTTGATTAATCAAGTCAGTTCATGTGAAAAGACACTGTTACTCTTAACACATCGATCTATTAATAGAATGATAATAATTAATCAATCAAACACTGATTGATATCTATTAAAAGGTATCATTAGCCCAAAACCTTCTTTTGAAGTACTTCAAAAGAAACCGTGCAAGTTACAGTCAGAAGTTTCTTCCATCATTTATTCCTCTCAAAATATTCTGTTCTGTTCTTGCTGTTCTTGTTGAACTGATGCTGAACTGTGTGTTTGTGAAAAGTTGATACCACCAAGCGGTGATGAAAACAGGTTCAAAACAGAGACCCTGATTGGCGGCTTGCTGTGTGTTTAGCCAGTTTCGTTTTTATCCACTCGGAAATAAAAAGAACAGCTAATTGCTCTAAATGTAGTTGAGTACAAATTTAGACTTGAATTGAAGTGAAGTTGAAGTAAAAATCTCCCCAATTGGAAATACTTCAGTAAAATACAAATAGGTGAAAAAGCTACTTAAGTAGAGTTACATTTATTTTGTTACTGTCCACCGCTGATCAGCGATTACCCACATTTTTTCGATTCACTGTGTGTAACTCGTTACTATTTAATGCTGTATAATCCTGGGATTTGGCTCACGGCACGACTGCCGTCAGAGCGGATGTTCTAGAAAATTAATCACCACTTTTTCACCCATTAGATTTGAGAATTCAGTCGTCGCTATAACAAAATCAATGATTGCTCTTTTAGGAAGAGGTTTTTTGTGCCAACTTCAAAAGCGGTACGTTGTTAGCATGCCTTCGGAAAGCAAAATGCAGCGGTGCAGATCATATGATGATCAGGTATTTACATTTTCATCATCCCTGTTTGCTGCTACAATCATCTACTGTAAAACAATGTACCACATGATTTGGGAATCTTGAGTGTTTTGTTCAGCCAAGATCCATGTTTTTATATAAACTTTTATCAACACACAATGTGGACAAAACAATACACTGTATGGACAAAAGTTTTTGGACACCTGACCATAAGATTCTTATGTGCTTTTTAAAAATACCATTCCATGTTTAATCCCATATTTGGAGATTTGTGCTCATTTAGCCACAAGGGTCTAAGTAAAGTCAGGTACTGATGTAGGTGAGGTGAGGAGGCCTGTGGTGCAGTCAGCATACTAATTCATCTAAAAGATGTTCAATAGGGTTGAGGTCAGGGCTCTAGAGCAGGCCACTCAAGACCTTCAACTCCAACTAATTGAAAGCATATCTCCATGGAGCTGGCTTTGTGCAGAGGGGCAGTGTCATGCTGGAACAGGTTTGGGTCTCCTAGTTGAAGTGAAGGAAAAATGCAATGCTTCTACAACAAAAGACGTCCTGTACAATTGTGTGCCTACAACTTTGTAGTACAGTTTGGGATGGAACAACATATGGCTCTAAAAGTATGGTGTCCCAAAACGTTTGCCCATATAGTGTATATGTTTTTACAGTCAACTACTTCTTTAATTGCACATCAAAATGAATTACATCTAATTAGAGATTGAGTTTAAAAGTGAAGTCAGTGGCTATACGGAGAAAGTTGCTTGTATTCAGAAGCGGGTTATCCACCTGACCTGCTTATGTAAATTTCCTAAGCTCCTCATTTAGAGGATGCAAATTTTGTGTGTCTGTGTAGTTCCTAATTTTGAAAAATGTCATGCC
Organism: Silurus aristotelis; assembly: GCF_946808225.1. Classification (NCBI taxonomy): domain Eukaryota; kingdom Metazoa; phylum Chordata; class Actinopteri; order Siluriformes; family Siluridae; genus Silurus; species Silurus aristotelis. Next base: position 6,780,099 of record NC_139592.1, read on the forward strand.
ATGATATCCAAGCATCCAAGAAGGGGTTGGGCCGGTTTTGAATGTAAGTAAAGAAGAATTTATACTTGCGAAAAGAGGTCCTGTATATTAGCAATATATTAATAGTTTTAGTGCTAATTCGCAGATCAATCACTGCTGAACTGGGTTCATTTCAAAATCTTCTTTTCGGCTTCTCCCATTAGGGGTCGCCACAGCGGGACATCCATCTCCATACCCCCCTGTTCTCTACATCTGCCTCTTTCAAACCAACTACCTGCATGTCTTCCCTAACCACATCCATAAACCTCCTCCTTAGACTTCCTCTTTTCCTCCTTCCTAGCGGCTTCATCCTCAGCAGTCTCCTAAAGATTCATTTCACAATATGAATTCCTATATATACTGTAGCTAAAGTAAGCTCTTTACAGCTACATTAGATTGTGTACACAATATATACAAATGTGTGTGTGTGTGTGTGTGTGTGTGTGTGTGTGTATGCAGGTGTGTGTGTGTGTGTATATATATATATATATATATATATATATATATATATATATATATATATATATATATATATATATATATATATATAGTTATGTGTGTGGTCGAATTTAGTAGTTAAATACAGCCTCAAATGAACATAAACACCATCACATAATATATTACATCGTTTTATTTAGTTTTTTTTTTTTATATAAATCAAGCCGAAATAGAGAAACCATGTGTGAAAAACCAAGTATACCGTATAATTCAATAGCTTGCAGAATCATCAACTTGAAGTAGTATGTTTTGTTTGACTCTCAGTCTTTCACATCACTGTGGAGGAATTCTGGCCAATTCTTCTTTACAATGTTGCTTCAGTTCATTGAGGATTGTGGATTTATTTTTATTAACAGTTTTATTAAGGTTCTGTTACAGCATTTTAGTCTGGTTGAGGTCTGGAGTTTGACTGGGTCATTGTAACACCTTGATTCTGTTCTTATTTCAGTTATTCTGTTGAAGATTTGCTGGTGTGCTTATGATCATTGTGCCATGTTGCATGACCCAATTTTGGTCAGGCTTTAGCTCTCAGGGAGATGCCTTCATATTTGACTCTAGAATACTTCAACTCCGTGACCACCCGGGTCCTGTGTCCAATTCATCACCCTTCCACCACCGTGTTTGACGTGGTATGAGGTGTTTGCCATGTAATGTGCATTATGGTCAGTCATGTTCACTTTGGTCTCATTTGTCTAAAGGATATTGTATCTACTGCACTAATTTCAGCGCAGTGCTGTACGTAGAGCTAGCAGTATGATGCACATCTACATACAGCAGTTAAATAAATGTTTGTGTAATAAACTAATTTTAATGGAATTAAAGTAAAAGGAATTAGTTTGCCACTGACGAACCTTCATTATTACCTCGTTTAAAATGATTTGAAATTATTAATGAGGCAAGGTGGGGGTCTAACAGAAGCTTGGTGTCCAGCATGTTTGATACGCACTTTTAGGGTGGTTCAAGTCGTATTTGCTTCAGGGGTTTCCTTTGGGTTCTGGGTTCTCTGGTTCTCTCCCTTAGTTTAAAGTAATGTGTTGTAGAGTGATTGGCATTTCCAAAATGCCTTTAGTGTAGGTAGGCCTTTGGATAGGCCACTGCAACAAAACAAGCATTATAGAAGATGGATGGATGGATGGATGGATGGATGGATGTTAGTGATACCAGCAAAAAAAAAAAAAGTGGCATTTGTTTTGCTTATTTTCTGAATACATGACAGTTTTTCTCTTTTCTAAAAACACCTCACCTTTCCCAACATATTTCTGATTCTCATTATCAATGTCTAACCTTTATGCCCTTCTAACACCCTCTCGTTTCACATTCGTCTTGTAGCCTGTTAGTATCTGCTCCACGTCATGGTTATGAGCAGAGAACGAGAGAGAGAGAGAGAGAGAGAGAGAGTGAGAGAGAACATATGTAATGTGTCCTAGTTTGTATGTTGAAAAGCTGTTTCAGTGAAAGCCGAACAGTGTAACGGTGCACTGGAGAGTCGGCAGCTAATAATATCTGCTGATGTTAATCCAATTAGAGTTGATTTAACACTTTACAGAGCATGATTTATAGAGGCGTTTATTGGTTTTCTGTAACGTAATCAGTTTGGAAACTTAATGCATTGTTTGGAAATGCATGTGTGACTGGAACCAGGCAGAGAGCAACTTGTGCTCTGGGTTATTTGCAATGATACCCCCATTAATAACACCAACTCTTGGCCTGTTAGCACCGTTTCTTTTTTTCCCCTTATTTCCAGGCTTTCGCTCTCTGATGCACGGGAACGGCACAACCTGGCAATAATTGAATCTTGGGAGTCGATGGAAAATGAGCTATATTCGCTCAGATTAGCGAGGACATGTCGTCTAGCCTCCTCGGCTGCATCCCAAATGATTTTGTGTGTGTGTGCGTGTGTGTGTGTGTGTGTGTGTGTGTGTGTGTGTGTGTGTGTGTGTGTGTGTGTGTGTGTGTGTGTGTGTGTGTGTGTGTGTGTGTGTGTGTGTGTGTTTTTCCCACTCTCCATCTTGTTGATTGTTTAGAGAGTTTGAGAGCGACCAACCCATGCTAATGGAGGTTTAGAGACAGTGTGCTGATATAAGATCAGACACTGGTGATTAATCATGAACAAATATAGTCATCTTCTATTAGTGAGTGAGGGAAAAGCAGAGCTAAAGAGAAAATTATGACCAACATGAAACAAACATTCTGAGCTGGAGAACGTTTTAGCATATTTGTATTCGATTAGCTTGATTTTCTCCCAGCATTTGTAAACGACTTCTGAGGGTGTTTGTGTATGTGTTTGTGTGTGTTCTGTTTACAGTGACCCAGTTGCAGACGACTTTAGCCTCAGTGCAGGACTTGTTAGTCCAGCAGCAGAGGAAGATCCAGGAGCTGTCTCAGGAGCTGGCCAACTCTCATGTAAGTGTATTTAACGCTCTCAAACATAGACACACAAGAGGTGGACAAATGAGAATCCTATTCTCAGAAGTAAAGCAAATTTTGTGCGATTTTTATTTGTAGTTGCCCAAATTAAAAAATAATATTAAACACATCTACTTGTTATTCAAGTTTGGCAAAAATCCATATTAAATTTTACTAACTACACTATACTGACAAAAGTACTGGGAGACCCGTCTATTCCAGCCATATGTGGTTCTTCAAACTGCAAAGATGGAGGTGCGCAATTGTTTTGGACGTTGTAGCATAATATTATTTCTTCACTTGTACTGAGACCCAAACCTATTCTAGCATGACAGTGTCCCTGTGCACAAACCCAGCCCAGATATGGGTTACATGAGATGGAGTGGAAAATTTTCAGTGGCGTGCTATAGAGCTCTGACCTCATTAAACACCTTTGGGACTAAATATGGAATGGGAGGATCAAAAAGCACATGTGAATCGTATGGTCAGGTGTCCACAAACTTTTGTTTAAAGAGTGTAGCTGGCCATAAGTTATTACATTACAAGTCAATTTTAGTCCAGTTTCTGGGCAACGAAAACATGTAACAGGGGCACGCTGGAGCTTCACTCGCTTAGTGAGCAAATTTATTTAATTTAATTTTTCTACCCCCCCCACCCACACACACACACACACACACACACACACACACACACACACACACACACACACACACACACACACACCACCCCATGCACACGCACACACCATATACTCCCCTGTAACTCGATGATTTGAGTAACATTATATGTGTAACGCAGGATAACGACATTCTGCAAACGAAGAAATGCAAGAAATTCATATGAATTTTATGAATACAGTGTCCATTATTTACTGTGGGGCAGAGGAAGAGTTAACATGAAGATACATCTCTCAGAGAGAGAGCGCGCGAGAGAGAAAGGGGGGGGGGGGGTTTCACCTGGAAGAAAAGGTTACATTTCTTACTCTAGTCTTAGCACTGATATGTCATGAATAATAAAGAGCTCCAATTCGGATGATGTGAATAAAACTAGATTTTCATTTCCTAAAGGAAACGCAGGCTGCTTACGAGTGAGATGGAGCGATTCAATAAGGAAAGCAATGATAAAAAGAGGAGAGAGGAGAAATAGGAAAAAGGAGGAAGTTTAGAAATAAGTAAGGAAATGGATGGAAAGTCGAGGAATAACAAAGACAAAAGATATGAAGAGAGAAAAAAGGCGAAGAAAAATAAAATTCTCACTTCCTCAGGTATATTGTGGAAATTGAAAGAGGGAAGAAGAAAAAAAATAACAGACAGACGGTATAAGTTAGTAGCACAGAGAAGTAAGGGTGAGAATGGAGGCCCTGAGGTGTGCATTTGAACTGCATGTGTGTGAATAGAAGAGCAGCTTATTGGGCTGCGGTGAAACTTTAATTAGACATTTATCTAAACCAAAAATACATCTCCATTGAAAGGATCTCAGAAGTTGCTGCTATTGCATATACGCCTATTGCATTTACGTTTACGCCATTTGGCAGACGCTCTTATTCAGAGCGACTTACAACTGAGCAGTTAAGGATTTAGGGCCTTGCTCAAGGGCCCAGCAGGGGCAGCTTGGTGGTGGTAGGATTTCAACTTCTGACCTTCCAAGCTGGAGTTAAATGACCTAATTACTACTGCTACTGCTACTACTGCTACTGCTGTTACTGCTGCTACTGTTACTACTGCTGCTGCTGCTGCTGCCGCTACTGTTGCCACTGCTACTGCTACTGCTGCTGCTGCTGCTGCTGCTACTGCTACTGCTGCTACTACTGCTGCTGCTACTGCTGCTGCTACTGCTACTACTACTGCTGCTGCTACTGCTGCTGCTGCTGCTACTGCTGCTACTACTGCTACTACTACTGCTGCTGCTGCTGCTACTGCTACTGCTGCTGCTACTGCTGCTACTACTGCTGCTACTGCTACTACTGCTACTACTACTGCTGCTGCTGCTGCTGCTGCTGCTACTGCTACTACAACTACTGCTGCTGCTGCTGCTACTACTGCTAGGTGAAGTTAAACCAGAAATCTTGAAGGAAAAGTCCAGAGAATAGCTTTAGCTCAGGATCGGAGGCCCGGGAGTTTGCCTAACAGTGCTGCTTATTATTATCATTATTAATAATAATAATGTTTTGCTATCTCTTTCTTTTCTCAAGTTGGTCAGGCCAGTTTACACTTAAACTAACACATGGCACTTTCTACAGAGATTGATGCTCGGCCCTGAAGAAGATATTAAGCTCGACATGGCTCATATGCTGCTAAAATGAGAACATGTCCATAACAAGGCTGCTAAAGAGCCTGTAAGAGCATCAGCAGAAGGTTAAAACAAGTCTGCCAGGGACAGCAGCAGGACCCAGCAAGCCACCTCTCCATGTACTCATTACATCTCTATTTTCTCTAGATAAAGGACCTTTAATGGCGGCCAAATGGCGAAGCAGGTCATGCATGTTTAAGATCACATTTATACACACAGCATTGATAGACTTCCGCTAGGTACAGTACCGCTACGCTCTACTGGCCGAATGACTTTCAGCATCCCTGCTGATGTCCTGCCTGAGGGCATCTCCTGTGCTTTTTCTTAACGCGTCCTAATTTTATAAAGTTCCAGTAAAAACATCTTATCTTGAATGAGCATGCCTTTCAGCTTCTTTAAACATGTGCTTTCACTCCATAAAGTATCAGACCCATCTGAGGAGGAAAAGTTGGCGTTAGCAATGTGTTGCCGCTTACAGCCACATCTTTATACCCCAGAATGTGAAACTCTACTCACTTAGTATCTCAGGATGCTATGATAAATCATTCCATAACACGCAACAGAAAGTGCTTTGGAATCACAACTGAAATTATGTTTTATGTCCACAGCTTGTTAAGCACATGGGTGTTTGACTTCAGCATCTGGATCCCGTAGGAAAAACATATGCAAGCGCATCTGGCACCGTGCGAATACAGACGAAAAAATGGCATTCATAAAAATTTCTACCATTGTTCCTGCATTTCTTTTTCTACTGACCCGGCAAAGTGCTCGGAAGCTGCGCAAGAGGCTCTGAAGCGCTCTCATCCATCTGTTTAATGCACCTTCAAACAGCAGGAACGGCAGCCAGGCCGAGCAAAAGCGAGCTAAAGACTCCCTCTTAAAATGTAAATTGAATAAAATAAAAAAAAGGAAGCGTTCCCATCATTTGCCGCGAGTGCCTGGTTGGATGAGCCAGTGTATAAAAAGTGTATTTCACATCAAAACATCCATTAAACAAACCATAAACTTTACTTTATAGCTGAAGACTTGATCTCTTTAAATTTTCTTCACAGAGAAGCAGGACCTGTTGTCTCCAGCTGTATGGGGGAAACTGTGGAAATTGTTTTTAGGTTGGGAGCATGTGATTAAAAACACATGTCGAGCCACTGAGCTAGTTATCATTTTCAGTTTGCGGTATTCTGGGCAGCCTTTCGGGGTTTCTCTAAACTGAGAGTAATGCGCCAGGCTTGGCAATTAAGGCTCTTTAACACGGAAATGTGTGTTTAACTCAAAACACATGGCAACTCCCGTTCCTTCAGCTGCTAAGCAAACATTTCTTATGGCCTCAACCACTGAATTACAGTGCCCATGGTCTTGTAAGCTGCCGGGGCGTTTTTTTCACAGCATTACAGTGCCGGGTAATAATAATGGGCCAAAAATAATTTTGATCTTGTGCTTTTGCAGTAGAGGTTTTTATATTTAACTCAAGCATAACTGTCTTGAGTCCTATTTCAATTCGCCTTGCTTTACACACTATATGAAATAATTCCATATTATGTTCTGTAACATCAGTGGTGAACAGTAAGGAAGTAAATGTAATTCGTTACTGTACTTAAGTAGCTTTTTCACATATCTGTACTGAAGTATTTGCATTCAAGGGAGATTTTAACTTCACCACATTTCAAAGTCAAACATCTTTTTACTCAACTACATTTTGAACGATCAGTCGTTCCTTTTTATTTATAAGTGGATAAAAACAAACCTGGTCAAACAATCAGCAAACCACCAATCAGGTTTGCGCTCCGTTCGAAACTCATTCCGATCGCAGCTTGGTGGTATCTACCTTATACGAACATACAGTTCAGCGTCAGTTCAACAACAAACAGAACATTTTCAGGGGAATAAATTATGAAAGAAACTCCTGACTTTAACTTGCAACAACACCCGTGACCTTATTTGCACAATTTTTTATAATTTTTTTCCCAAGTAGTTTTTAAAGAAGGGTACTTTAAAGAAGTAGTTTTGGGCTCATGATAAATTTTAAAGATATCATTCAGTCTTTGACTCATTAATATCATTTTATTAATAGATTGGTGTTGTTTAGAGTAACAGTCTAAATAAAGAGTCTTATGACAAAAAAATTATAATAGGAAAATTATAGCCGTAATAAATCTTTGGATACTTAAGTACATTTGAATGCAAATACTTTTGTACTTTTACTCAAGTACATGCTTTGTTTACTTTGTCCACCACTGTATAATATCACTATTTTACTTACTTTTAATTATCCTGGCTATTTGACTGGGTCAAATAAAAAAGTTTGAAGGGGTTCAAACCTACCAAATGTGAAAGGGTTATGAGAACCAAAGTCGTGTTGACGCATTGAGTGGGGTTAGCAGGTTAGCTTCTCTGGTATAAACCAACAGAAGTGCTACTGTATTGAATAGTAAAACACACGTGTTAGAACACACATGGTTGTGTAGGCACAATACAGCCAGAGTGCCGATTACAATATGAGTTCAGTTTTCTCTATTCTGATGTTTGGTTTGAATAGTAACTGAAGCTCTTCAATGATGCTCTTGATGAATTTATGCATTGCACTGCAGTCACCTGATTGGACGATTAGATAATTGCGTGACTAAACAAGGTTTACAGGTGTTGCTAATACAATGGACGTTTATGTTTATGCCATTTGGCAGGCACCTTATCCAGGGTAACTTACAACTGAGCAGTTGAGGGTTACGAGTCTTGCTCAAGGGTTCCAGTAGTGGTAGCTTGGTGGTGTTGGGATTTGTGACCTTCTGATTCAGAGTCCAATGCCTTAACCACTATAAAAAAAAAAAATTGTTTCTGCTTTGGATTTCTGTTTTATCAACCCACCCTGGTATTGTTTGTACTATAGAACTGTTACAAAATAAATGCGTAATATTAAAATGAACATGTGGGTGGCAGTTTGGTATTTGGATGCACCCGAATTACGAGCCGAGTTGGACATTATCATCACGGGCCCAGAATTTTCCTATCTCCGCATCCCTGTTATAAATCCAAAGATAGTTCCCCTTATTAGAGGCTGCATGCGGAAGATTAGGAGCCGTTCAGCGTCGCAGCCCAAATGCGCGCCACTGGGGCACTGCATAAACAGGCTGAAATGAATTGTACCACTGCTTTCATTGGAAACACTCCTGAGGGATTTAGTTTCAAGCCGATTCCACCATAAATATACATGCATTACACAAGGAAAATATTATCAGGGAGAGGAGCTGTGAGTTAATTTGCATTCAGACCTTTTTAAACCGTCCTTGTTAAGATATTATCCATTGCTAATGGTCTGCAGGCGTTTACTAATGTATTCAGTGCTTGCGCTGGCTGCCTGCTGCGATTCTCAGCATGTTAGAGTCGCTCTGAGAGGTGTTAATATTCTCCACAAGGACTAGCTACGCCATCGAGGACACAAGAATCAGTGACAAGTGGGGCGTAGAGAAGGCACCCATAGATGAACATATTGCACATGGTCTTAGTCATCAGCGTCACCTGATGTATACCAGGGATCCTCAGGAATTCGAGTCCGGCTTGAGGAGAATTGTAGCTCCTGTTTGCAAATATTATTTAGATTTTATTTATTTATTTAGTTTTTTTTTTTTTATGTCTGTGAAGTGTAAGCTCAGCCGCCGAAGCAATTAATTTTTTTTTCCACAGGTAAAATGAGCGAGAGGCACATTCCAGCCTTATTATGCTGGTGCCGTGGGGAGTCGGGATTATGATGGTCGTAATGAGGTGAGGCCTGTAATCAGAACGTCTTCACCAGGCCTAATGTGCTCAGCCCCGGATCTGATACGCCTTCCAAAAGAAAAAAACATGCCACTTTATCAGAAGGGCTTTAAGAGCAGATAGGAAAGAAACCCGCACCTCACCCCATGCCTCCCACTTTTCTATTCCACGCCGTAAAATGAGTCTGATTCTTTTCAGACGCGTTTCAATTAATTTCCTTTAGATGTAATTACACGTGAAAGGGACCAAGTTATCCGTTTCCACTCAACAGGGGGCCTCTGCTTGCTAACTAGCAGCCCCTGGTGAGCCGGGCACACTTAATTAGACTTTTAGTTTTCTTTTCCCCAGCCCTTTTTGCATCGTTTCCATACCTGCCCGCCTTGTTGTCTTCCTTGGAGGCCAGGAGAAGAGGGAGATTAAAAATCCTGCATGGGGGCTGTTTGTTTGTGGACGCTTCAAAGCTTCAGGTACCCTTGTGAAATCAGCGTAGGTTTTACGAGACTTATTTCTCCTCGGAACGAGGCTCTGCTTTAATCCGCTTGAATTCAAGTACCGAAGCCACCCCACTTTGAGAGCTGGGGAAGATTGTTGTTTAAAATTTTGTGCCCAGAGCTCAGGGAGTGTGTGGGGTGGACTTGAGAGTGCGTAGCCTTTTAAAGATCGGTCATTATTTAATAGATTTTTCAAAACTGTCAGTTTTGCTTGATGCCTTCTTTAAGGGGAAATGGCATCATCAACAACCTGGCAAAAGAAAAAAAAAAAGGTGGATTTTTTTTTTTTTTTTAAAGAACTCATTTGCTATTCAAATGTTTGCAGGCCATTTCAATTGTCCATCATTCCATGCAACAATTCATTCCGTTGCCAAGCAGTAGGTGATAACGCTCTTTTTAATAAAACCCTCCTGACTTGTGGCTGCTGGATGAATGCTGCCATTGTTGTGCTTGAGGCCTCTTATCAAGCGCCTCTCTCCGGCTCAAATCAGTAGTCGGAAATATGGAAAAATATGTAAAAATGGCGTGATTAATTCCCTTTGCCTTTTTTTTTTTTTATTCTTCAGAAGATCCTGTGCTCATGAGCTCTTTAGTTTATTTCCGTAACTCTGCTTTTCACGTGTGACCGGTTTGAAGTTAGGAGAGAACTCGGTTTCTATAGCTCTTATCAGATGTGTTGTACTCCGTATATCCTGATTGAGTGATAAAAGTGTGGCTTTTGTAGCTAAACAGTGGGTGACTCATCGTTTTTTTTTTTTTTTTTTTTTTTTTTTTTTTTTTTTTTTTTTTGCATGAGCTACCTGCTAAATAATCAAAAACGGTTTCCATAACGTCCTTAGTTTGTTCTGTGAAACTTGTTTCTTTGCACAAACAGCTGAAACCGGAATGTTGTTCGAGGCAGGTTTCTGCCTACATTCTAAATAAATATAATTGAAAAAAACTTAATGATAATGATCTGAGTTTATTTTTGTTGTTTTTTTTTTGGAATTTGCAGGCCTCTTCTGCTACCAACCGCACGCTGGAGTCTCAGAGCATCAGCGAGTTGAAGGCTGAGATCACTTCATTAAAGGGGCTTTTGCTCAGCAGGTAAACACTCACTGGGGGCAGCTTTTACATTGTAGTGCATTCACAATATAAACAATAATATTCAAAGCGTTTGGACACACCCATATTTTTCTGTATAACTACATTTTCTATAAGAGAAGCATTAGTTTCCACTTGTAAAATTAATTATTAAAATACATCAAGTCACACGTATCTGTTTATAGTTACAATTAATATATTGAAAAGTCTGTACAACAGATTTCTGAAACATTTACGATATAGCGGCTGTGGTCATTACCCCACCTGCCTGTCTCTTTTTTATTTTTTTGCCATTATTTTGCACAACCTCTTTATCTTGGTAACAAATCGGTAACACTGGGGACTTCTTTCCAAAAATGCTTCCTGAAATTATATGGTAAAATTAATATAAACCTGCAGATTGCTTTGCTGCTGCTGCTATAGAAAATCAACACCTTCTGACCAATCAGATTTGAGAATTTGAAAACAGAACCGTAAATAATTATAAAAAAAAAAAAAGAAAAATATGACTATAAAAATTAATACAGTGAGTACACCCTAAGTGATAACAGCTGTACGTCATTTAACCATGCAATCCGCATGTCCCATTCACCATGTTCATGTTTTTGTCTGTTTGTCCAGCACCAGAAATTTGTATATCTTGTATATAACTTGTGTATCATTGTATAACTTGGATATATTTTAGAGTAGTCAATGTGCAGCTTGTAGAGCAGTACAGATTTATTGTCCTTTGAAAAGAACTCAACATACACTTATTATTGTCTAAATAGCTGGCAACAAAAGTGAGTACACCCTAAATGAACGTCAAAACTGTGTCAATATTTTGTGCAAGCACCACTGTTACAATATTTAACTTGAGCATTTAAAAGCCCTCTTCTGAAACTGGCTAAAAAAAAGCCTGCAAACAATTTACTGAAGACAATCTGTCCAAAAGCATGAATTACTGGAACCATTTTCTGTGGTCTGATGAAACTAAGATAAACTTGTTTGACTCAGCATGTGTGGCGACGCCCTGGTGAGGAGTTCCCAGAAAATTGTGTCTTGCCGACAATCGAGCATGGTGGTGGTAACAGCATGGTCTGGGGCTGCATGAGTGCTGCTGGTACTGGGGAGCTGCAGTTCAATGAGGGGAAACATGGATTTCACATTTACTGTGACATTCTGAAGCAGAACATGATGCCCTCTGTTCACAAACTGGGCCGAACAGCAGATTTATAACATGAAAATGACCCCAAACACACTGTCAAGAGGACAAAGTCTGTGCTGAAGGTGATGGAGTGGCCATGTATGTCTCCAGACCTAAACCCTATTGAGCACCTGTGGGGCATCCTCAAGCAGAAGGTGTCAACCAACAGCTCCGTGATGTCATTATGTCAGCTTTGTGATGTCATTATGGAGGAGTGGAAGAGGATTCCAGCAGCAACCTGTGCAGTTCTGAGGAGTATTAAGGCAGTGCTACATAACAATGGTGCTCACTCAATATATTGACACTTTGGACAGAGTTTTGACTTGTTCAAATCCCAGCCAAGTCAAGCTGCCACTCCAGGGCCCCATAGCAAGGCCCTTAACCTCATAGCTGCTCAGTTGTATGAATGATGGCATCTGCCAAATGCCAGATATCAAATATCCTTTGCTATCCAAAATCATAAACAGAAAACATGTATAGGTCTGGAAGTGAACAAATGAGGCAAGACATGAACATGAAAACCAAACATCAAAAATGAAAGTCTAGATGTACGCAGTGAACTGAAAGTGATACGTCATGAGAGATAAACAGGTACAAAGGAGTATTTAAACACAAAACTAATCAAAGGGACAAACCAGGTGTAGACAATGAGACATGATAGAATTAACAAATGACAAGACCGGGGATGGAGACAGTACATGAATCAAAGTAAAAATACATGGCTACTTGAACGGAAGTGCGCTGTAGCGGCCGGTGAGACGACGCTGTGTTTGTGTGGGGGGTATTTTTTGACTACATTTTAAACCATTAACCATAAAGAAACATTGGTCAATATTAGACTGTTTTATGACTATGTCTTCTAGTTAAGTCTCCTTTCTGTGTATTTTCATTTCAGCTGTAGGACCCTCACACTTTTTTTTGTATTCATTTTTATTTTATTTTTTTATTTTACTACATCCATTTACTTTATATAATTTATATATATATATATATATATATATATATATATATATATATATATATATATATATATATATATATATATATATATATATAGACTAAGACCCAGTGAGCAATACTAGATTACACTGCTTGCAAATTAGTATTAGTTGCCTGCAGTTGTTACACAGAATCCTTTGTTTTCAGTGCATATGTTTTTTTTTGTTTGTTTTGTTTTCATGCAAATCTTATGAAAAGAGTCCTGTCTCTTTGTGTGTTTAGTGCCTGACTCATACACGTAGCCACGTGAGAAGAAATGCAAACATGTTTACAGTCTGCCGCTATGCATGTTTCTGTCCGGCTATTCAAATGAAGCACGCCGGGCGTGAATATTTCATGCTTGTCTAGATGTAGCCTTAAAATCCTTCATAAAGGTTTTACCCTGATATTATTTAGATTTAGGGGAACTTTCTGAATATATACTTTATTGACAAAAGTTTGTAGACACCTGACTATAAGATTCACATATGCCTTTTTGAACATCCAATTCCACATATAGTAACTTTTTTGCTGTTTTACTGTTTTAATAAGCGCCATTCTTCAGGGAAGATGTATCACTAGATTTTGGAGCATGGTGCTTGTGGAGATTTGTGCTCATTCAGCCACAAGGGTCTTATTAAAGTCAGGTGCTGATGTAGGTGAGGTAAGGAGGCCTGGGGTGCAGTCACCGTTCCAATTTATCTTAAAGGTGTTCAATAGGGTTGAGGTCAGAGCTCTATAGCAGGCTACTGGTTTGGGAGGGAAACTTTCACAATACCGCATCCAAAGATCCTATACAATTGGGTGCCATCAACTTTGTGGTAACAGTTTGAGGAAGTGTGTAAATTTTTTTATAATCTTGTCTTAGTTCTGCAAAGCCGTCTGGATAAACCGGGAATGTGAGGATTCAACATCATAGGATGAGATTCAGCATCAACTGTGGTTTTGCAGAACACGTTCATTGGGGGTTTTATGATTAAGGTTTACTGACATATAAGTAAGTGAACTCTGATCTTAGTAAGATATGAGGAGCCATGAAACAGAAACGTCATGGTTATTTTTTTTTTTGTCACTTAAAATTTGGTCACTCGAGCAACTCTGGGAAATCCAGAGCTAATGTCATAACCAAGTATAAACGTTTTCGGTGATTCCCAACAGACTTAAAGGAATATTCTTGTTTTTTCTGGCTAATCGTTGTCTACCACTTTAAAGGTCTAGCTTTAAAGGACATACAGTTACCACAAGCAATAATTTCATCACCTCTCTCATGTGCTAAGAAAAGAACAGACAAACCTGCTGACTCAAAACTCAGCTATAGTAAAAGTGTAAGGGCAGTTGATGAGTATCTGGGGGTATTCAGGGGTATTCAACTTCAGTCTGCATACAATTCCTTGAAAAATGTCCAGATAAGCAAGTAGCATGACTGAATGGAAACAGCAGGGAACCTTTAATACTCTGAGGTTCATTTTAAGCTGTAAATATGACTCATGGTGATTCATATTAGCATTTTGTATTGAAAAGATAAAACCAAAGAAAAGATAAGATTAATAATAAGTAGCATGTTCATTGAGGGTTAGCAGAGATTCTGATGAATTTGAGTCTGGGTCTGTCTGCTCTATCTCTTGACAATAACAATAGGCATCTGTGAGTTTATGTATGTGGAAGTCAGCAGATAGCAATTTCCTTACCCTGGAGCTTGAACAGCAGTACAAAAATATGTTCTTGGCTATGATCATGTGTCCCAAATTTGTTGTTTTAAACAAGCCTAGTTGTCCCTAGAGCCGAGCAATACATCAAGTATTAGCAATATCATGATCTTTTTTGCTGACAATATAATATGAGAGAATACTGTAAATACCTTATGTTGGAAATACTTTTCTGAAGTAAGAATCCTGTCTATTTACACATAATCAAAAATGTTTTTTAAATAATAATAATTATTATTTTTTTCTTTTTTTTTTTTTTACTGTTTTTGCATTAAATATTCATATGTGCTTTGTAACAATATCTGTTCTCTCCACACAATGTTTGTTTTATTGGGGGCCTAAAAATAACACACTTTTTTTTTTTTTTTTTTTTTGAAAATCATTCAAATTTCGGCAAAAATTTAATTTTGAGGAATTCTGTGCATTATTATAAATTAAAGTACATTAAATAAACAGATCTGAAATAGTTTTTTAGAACTACACTGCTTAAAAAATTAACACTTATCACACTTTAGATCTTAATTAACTTAATATAATTTTTTTTTCTTGTATAGATTGTGTACTTCACTGAGAAAAAAAACTATCCAGAAATGCCACATTCAGTCACCAGAAACCAAAATATTAAACCCCATGAATGTTGAATTCAAAATCACATCGAAAGTTGTAGTTTAAAAAAAAAACTCCCAGAACCCAGACCTGGATCAGGGCATCAGTAAGCTCCTAAAGATTATGTGGTGCACTTGGTGGCTTTTGATGCTCCGATACATAACGTTTAAAAGCTTTTCCAGCCACATAAGTTCAGGCATTCTCATGCACTAGTTGGAACCCAGGGTTTGCTGCGCCACCAATAAGGTCTGGCAATAAATCTGAGGATGTTATCCCATTACCATATTCTCTGGTAAATTCCAATCAAGCTGCACAGTGCCTGGCTGTGAGCACAAGTTCCACTAGAGGATGTGTCCTCCTCGTGATTATCTGTTTCTGGCAGTTTGGTCAAAAACATGCACACCAGGAGACTGCTGGAAGTCATGTTGTAAGGCTCTGGCGGTGCCCCTCCTGTTCCTCCTTGCACAAAGGAGGAGATCCCAGTGCTGCTGCTGGGTTGTTGCCCTTCTTCGGTCATGTCATTTTTGTAACAGACCCTCTCCCATTATCTCCTCCTCACAAACCTTCTTGCGACAGCATGTAGGTATGGACGTGCCATCCTGGAGGAGCTGGACTACTTATACAGCTTGATTGGTTCACAGATACTGCCTCATGCTACAAGGAGTAAGACAGACCCTAACAAAAGACAAAACTAGTGATAAATCAGTCAGGAAGGATTAAAAGAGAGAAATTGTTTGTGGCCACCACCTGCAAAATAAAACCTTTTTAGTGTGTTGTCTTGCTGTTGCCTCTCCAGTGCATCTCTGGTTATTTGCACTAAAGAAGGTGAAACCAATTCACAATCACTTTTGCTTCCTAACAGGACAAAATGATATAATTGACTTTGTGTTGTGATTTCGTGTTTTCTTCCGACTAAATTATTTACAAATTCACAAGTGATTGATTGCAATAAAGGATCTGCTACAGTGGCCATAATGTTTCAGTGAAATACACCTCTTTTTTATTTTTATATATATACTTTCATTTATAATGCTACAGTATGCATCGAGTGCTCGAGTAGATCCTCATAAGAAAATACTTTTGTACTGCAATGTCCTCATTTAGTCCACAGTCCCTCAGTTAAAGACACCTGGGTTACATTCTTATGAAACCTCTTCTTATATTCAAGTCTTAGAAACTGGGACAGTACAATCTCAAGTCTTTCCTGTTTCTCAGCTTTTATGATGGTTTGTGGTTTTTCAAGCAAAATCTAAACCATGGCACTTCCTTGGTTTTCTTTGAACTTAGTCAACTTTCAAGTTCAGGTTTAGTTTAAGAAAAGTGTCATTATTCCAGGATGCACAAATGCATGAATTCACATGTTTTCTATACATTCAAGAGACACCAAGTCATAAATTGTAGTGTACCAAAAATCTAAATCTGTTTTCTTTCTGCTAAAAAACAACTCAGAAAGAACGATTTATAGAAATGTAGAGCTTAACTTACAATTTTTTTTTATGATTTTGATGTATTTTCTTTTAAAGCAGGAAGTCTAAGAAAAGAGAGCATTTACTCACTCTTCTCCTACTGATGGAGAATCTGAGACAGAAGAAATATATTCTAACAGTGACATTGTACATGCACCAACCCTTTTCAAACAGATACATGCGATCAGCTAACAAAATAAAGGGCTACTTCTGAAGAGCAAAACCCGGCTTTTTTTTTTTTTTTTTAGGAGAAACATACATTATATGGACAAAAGTATTGAAAGACCTGATTTTCAAGACGTATATGGTTATTTCCTAAACTGTTACCTCAGAGATGACTTTGGAAGTGGTAGCATTACATTTCCCCTTAACATGAGCTAGGAGACCCAAACCTGCTCTATCATGATTATGCCCCTGTGCACAAATTTATGAAGCTTAATACATATATTTTTTACATGAGTTGGAGTGGAAGATCTTGAGTGGTCAGCTTTAGAGCTTTGACCTCAACCCTAGTGAAGACCTTTGGGATAAAATAGAACACTGACTGCACCCCCAGTCCTCCTCACCTCACCTTCATCAGTACCTGACTTTACTAACATCCTTGTGGCTGAATGGGCACAAACCTCCACAATCTAGTGGATCATCTTCCCTGAAGAGTGGAGGTTATTATGACAGCTAATGCTAAAAAAACAAATCCTATGGTCACTTGTCCACAAACCTTTGTCCATATAGTGTATATGGCTCTGGAGGAACCTATGCATAAGTAGGACTCGTTCTTTTTTTCTTTTTTTTCTTTTTTTTTTTCTTTTTTTTTTTTTAGTGAAACTATATTGTCTTTTTTTTTTTTTTTTCCTCATATGCATTATGTAATTGTTCATAACAAGAAATGATTCAGGATGCCCTATTTTATTTTTGGGACCAGATCCTGTCATGCTTTAGAAGGAGATGAGTTTTTTCTTAAATTAACAATAGGCATTAACGATATCTTTTTTTTTTTTTTTTTTTTTTTTTTTTTTTTTTTTTTTTTACGCCATATTAGGATTTAAAAGAAATCTTTTTGTTGTCGACATAATGTTCAAGATCATCTACTTCTGTCTCCAACAGAGCGACTTGGTTTATGAAGTATGTTAATGAAATCAGTAACGAATCACAGATCTTTTAGTTCCTGCTGCTGGAAATGTCAGCACTATCATTGACAAAAGGGGCTTCTACTACCAGGTCTACTCTGTTTATACTGCAAACTGTAATTAATTCTTTGTGCCCTTTTTTTTTTTTTTTTTTTTTTTTTTTTTTAAACAGTCATGATCTCATTATTTCATCTTTTTTTTTCTCCCCTTGAAGAATGTGCATAAATAGGCAGTGGGAGCATGGAGAGAGACATGGGCCGGTCATTGTGAGAAGAGGCCGCTATTTGATTTGTGAAGCTTTTATCAGATTAGTTGTACTATTGTACAATAACACAGTGAAATAACATCTCTATTAATTCATGTAGCTTGAATAGTGAGTGCAGTTGTACATAAGTGGCTTGGGAATGAATGTGGCAATTATTCTAGCAAATGTGAATAAAACAAAAAGGCTAAATCTCAAGGGCACGTTTTTAAACAGAGGAGTTGGTACTTTTTAGTAGTCACTTAATAAGAATTAAGCTTTTATATCCATTACAAGATCTAATGGACTTATGTAAATGTATACAATTATACAATGTTGGTGATTTTCAATGAACTTAATAGTAGATTTCAAAGCGGAAAATATTTTGGATCAATATTTGGAACATTTTACATTTAGTCCCCTTTTGTTAATAACCTTCACTTTTTTTTTTTTTTAGAAGATGTTGGAGTGTGGTAGTAGAGTTTTGAGCTCATTTAGCCACAAGGGTGTTAATAAAGTAGTGATGTTCCTTTTGAGTTTGTTTTTTTCTTTTTATTTATCTAATTTATAATATTTTTTTTTTTACCAGGCTTGCTAACAAATGGTTAGAAATGTTAGGGAGCAAAAAGCCTTTTTAATTCTATATAATATATATGTTTTTGTTTTCTTTCTTTATTCCAGGAGACAATTTCCTGCTTCTCCATCCCTTCCAAAAATCCCATCCTGGCAGATCTCACTGAAGCCAGGCAACCTGTCCAACTCTCCTTCGGTCAATCACACCAACAGCAGCAGTGACATCTCGCCTGTCAGTAACGAGTCAGCCAGTTCCTCCCCTGTTAAAGATGGCCACAGCTCACAGGGCAGCGTGTCAGGCTCCCATGGCTTGAATGGAGATCCCGGTTTGGGCTCCATGCTCGTCCTTGACTTGAAGGACCAGGTGCGCATGGAGGTGCAAGGAGAGGAGGAGAAGAAAGAAGTTGAAGAGGAGGAGGAGGAAGAGGAGGAGGAGGAAGAGGAGGAGGAGGAAGAGGAGGATGACGTGACCCACGTGGACGAAGAGGAGCACCTGAGCGTTCAGACGGAGGACAGGAGAGGTGGAGACGGACAGTTTAACGAGCAGGTGGAGAAGCTGCGGCGTCCTGAGGGAGCCAGCAACGAGAGTGAGGTGGATTAGGAACGAGTTTTTAACTGCTCATTTTGCTTTCAATACTTTTTTCCTTTTCTTTTCTCTTTCGCTTTTCATTTGATCCTTTTACTCTCCTCCCCCACCCCTTTTTTTTTTTTTATTTAGTCTTCAAACCACATGGTTCACTGGGTAGAAGCAAATCTCCTTATTCGTGTTTAGTGCCCTCATGTTGTGATCTTTTCAACATACACATTGAAGTAACAGCTCAGACGTTCTTGCGTGCCTCGGCAAGCACACTAAGTAAGTAACCTACAACATGAAATTAGACTCTGACAGAATTACAATCTTCTATGTATTCTTGAGCAAACACGCTCAGCCATATATCTCGTCATTTCAGACGTAGTCATTTCCCCTGACTCTGGTTTCTGAGAATGCACAGGACATTGTCTTTACTGTATTCATACTATATATCCTAGTTAACACAGCTGTATACGATTCCAAACACTAGCTTTGAGCACCAAGTCATGGACACCAAAGAACCCTTGCTAGTCATGTGACCTCGTTTCGCGTTTCCAGCGGCCGCTTAATATCGAGGCCACCGTGTGCCTCCATTTTTTCGTCTGGCCTTTAAACATCTGTTTTGTTGTTTCACTGTGCTCTCTCAGCATAAAGCGACGGCAAGCCGCAGCAGCGAGCATGTCTGGGGAAGTCCTTGTAATTTCCGATTAGAGTGATGATAGGTTTACTTCCTGGTGGTGCTGAGAATTTGGAGAGCAGATAAACACTGTTTTTAATGCTCTCTGTGTGAGTGAAGACTGCAGACCGAGACAGAATAGCGAAAAAGAAGAGCGCATCATCACTCGCGTCGCTCCCCTTTTTCCAACTGGGCAGCTGATTTGGTTTATGAAGTATGTTAATAATCAAATGATCGACAAATAACAGATGTATTAGTTCATGCAGCTTGAAATGTCAAGGAGGCGAAAATCGCAAATCTAATACCGAAAGCCTGTTCTATTGTATTATATTACATGACAAAGCCTCCAGTCCAAATTATCCCAGCCTCCCACAGTGAATAATCTTAACACGAAACGGTACCGGGGCTTTGTAATTAAACCATGTAAAACAATGGATGCTTCAGCAGAGGTGTCTACAGTTGTGCTCCTTTCATTGTGGGGGCTTTTTCAACCCAAGTCTCGACGAAAAAGAAGACAGAGAGAGAGAGAGAGAGAGAGAGAGAGAGAGAGAGAGAGAGGAGAGAGAGAGAGAGAGAGAGAGAGAGAGAGAGAGAGAGAGAGAAAAAAGTACCCACAGCTGATGCAAATGGAGAGTAAAATATGAATACTTAACTAATAGAATTACTCATTTTCCAGCTGATGAGTAAAAAAATAAATAAACACAAAACAAGAGAGATCCTGGAAAAAGAATGAAAGATGTCTGCTCTGCACTTTTCACGCTTAACAAACGGCCTTCACAGTAATGCAATTCTGGCCAAAGCAGGTGAAGCATTGTGGGCTGTGGCTAACGGCAGCGGCGGGCGGGTGCCGAGCCGCTCCACCACGTAATATCTCCACCTTTCTGAAGAAGTGTGATCTCTGTGGTCTAGTTTAGAGACGATGTCTACCAATGGACTGTGATAAGGTTTTCTTGTAATATATAATAATGAGCAAGAACCTTTTTTCCACCAGGTTGTTGTTTTCAAAGACTCACTTATAAGTAGAAATGGAAGGGCGATATGAATGAATAAATTTGAACGGTTGAGCATTAATAGTGACTAATAACAGGGTGAAACCTGGAAAATAGTGGCACATACCTTAAACTTATGTGCACTTGTTTTTATTCATGAGAACCTGGAAGATCTGATACTGTATGGCCTTTAGGCTATAGTGAAGGTGGTGACTATTTTTGAGTATGATGCAGTGAAATTTTGTTAAAGACCAATTTTATGAGAGAGAATGTAAATATTTGTAATAAAATTGATTTAACACCTTCACAGTTTCCCTTGTTATTATTGTTTATTAATTTTTTATTTTTATCTATCCTTTTTTTTTTTTTTTTTTTTTTTGCCAGCTACACACTTCCATACCATTTTAACACACACATTTAAGAGAAGCATTGCTTTGGACTGTGCATTAGTATTCATTAATCTTTAATGGCTGACTATGTGCTCTATATGGTTGGTTAAAAAGGAAAAGTAAAAAATAAAAAGCACTTTGTAAGGTAGTGCTGAGAACAATGATGTTCAACGATCCCAGAATTGAATTACATGTAAAGGCCTACGGTTTTAATAGGGACTTCTCTAAATCACTCTAAATTTTACATATGATCAGCAGTCTTCTTGCTTTTTCCTATTGTCTCTATTAGATTTAATCAATAATGTGCGATCTTAAAACAGCAAAAAAGGGGAGAAAAAAAAAGCCCACCATTCCACTGCCGTAAGCAATACGAATATTCGAGTGCATTATCAAGTTTATGAATTTAATTTGTCTGTCAAGGTCTAAATGATCAATAGCATTGCACATATTGATGTGGTGTATAAACTTCTTGAAGGTTCGATACCGCATCCCTTTGTAATCCATTAACCTCTCCCTGGAGTTCAGGCCAGGCTCAGATTTATAGGGCCTGCTGTAATAAATGCACTTGTACATCATTTAGTGTCTTTTGGGAGCAGCAGTGCATTTTTACCCAGAAAGGTTCCTCCTTCACTACATCTACATTTAAATGTATGGGACGATGTATGGTCACCTATCTGAGCTCAACTATATTTCAATAAGCAGATTGAGGTGTTAAAACCCAAAAGTCAGACTGAAGCTGCTTATTTAGACATCAGTGGTGTCTGGCTGGCTGGTTCTGGCCGGAGGTGGGAGCTTTAACCTCATCAGTGGCGCTGTGCTAAACGGGGAGCCCTCCATAGGGCAGCATATTGATGTGGCCTGAACTCTATTGTTCTCCTGAACTAAGCACTCAGCAGGTTAGAAGCCTGAGTGTCTCCTCGGATCAATGCGAGGGTTGTTAGCCCTTCTTGCCCCAGGAGGGCCAGCAGTGAAGGGTTGGGCTCACAGTGCAGGGATTAAAATGGAGACGCTTCCTAGGAAACCTTTAACTGGGAAGTGGATTTCACCTCTGACCTACATATCACAGGATTACGCTTCAAACAGTACTAATCTACATGGCTCTAATGGCAGGGCAGCATGGCCAAGGGCAAAACAGCTGAAACATGTTATATCATATGAACACTTGTGCACCATGCCGATCGAGGCTGGTCAGTAATATAATAGTTAGTTCCCTTCAAAGAAATGAGTTAAATGCATTATATGTGTCGTGCATCTTTTGTAAGCTGTGGAATAATACAATTCCTTGAAAAAGTGTGATTTCACACCTTTTGCTCAAATGCACTTTTCTCTTCTTATGAAAACAGCATGAGTAACAAAGAAGCCCCGCTGCATTCATCTTAGCTTTGCATAAGAAAGGTCAATGCTAATACTACAGAGATGGAGTACACTTCCTCCTTCCCCATCGGATAGCTTGAGCAGTAGCACTGGCTCCGTGGGAGGTAGCCTGTTTGATGTTGTGTACATATGCGTCCAGGCCTGCACTGATGGACAGATGGTATCTCCCACTGCAGGATGCCTCTGCTCTCTGGAGTGTTTGTTAGGTCTTGTTAGATACTAGCAATCTAGACTTGACAAGACTGCCAGTTTGGAGCTAATGTATGTATCAATATAAGATAAGATTAGATAAAATTTAAGATATGTATATGCCAAATTCTTACAGGCTTGTGTAGGCAGAGATTCCCATTAGAAGTGTATGTCAAAGACTTGACAGGATCTACCAAAGAGTGAATACTTGAGCTTGACCAGCCCAAGCCACTGAAGACTTAGTATTAATTAGTATTAATGGAGGCAATCCACATATCCCAGAGGTACCGGGTGCAATGCAGGAATACACCCTGGATGGGTTGCCAGTCTCTCAAAAAGCACCACAATTCAACTTACTAGAAGCAATTTGGTGCTAACAGTACATCTAATATTTTTTTTACTAGGTGGAAGAAACAGAGACAAAATGTGTAACTTGGTACAGTAGCTAAAGCTTCAGATCAAACCTTCAAGACTCTGGATCTATGAGAGACCAACCCTGGGTTCTGCACTAGTTCTTCCATATTTGGCCAATATGTGTATACATTTTAAAGAAGTGCACAAGCTCACTTCCTCACCTTTTTTTTAAATTTTTTTTTTTTTTTTTTTTTTTTTTTAATATCTTGCTCCCTAGTCTGGGTTCAGCATGGAACAAATATAAGACTGCTTTACTAATAGCAGTGTTATAGTGCCTTACTTATTCGCAGCTTGGCAAAAAAAAAAAAAAAAAAAGTATTAGTCTGTGAAGAGTTAGAGAAGGACACAGAGCTGGTGGAGGCAGCAAAAAAAAAAAAGGGGGGGGACAAAAACAATAGCCGGCTGTAAAATGGGAATAAATCTTAAGGCAGCTGAGAGGGTCTGTGGAAGTGGTAATACTGGAGACAATATTTATGAATTGGCCTGTAATGAGCCATCAGCGGCATGGCGGATATGAGAGCCTGGCAAGAGAAAAATGCCCTCGTCCTGCGGTGGTGGCGAGAGAGCGGTGCTGCTATTGTGAGCCGAATGGATTATCCAGAGGTGCTTGTCAGTGTGGGGAGAAACTAGAACTGTATGCAGTGGCAGGGCAACAGGTGCAAGCCTTGCCGGAGTTTGCAAATTAGACAAATTACATAGAACCGTCATATGCGTGCAGCACCTGAAGCATGCCGGAGGCCTGGAAGAAGGGAAAGGAAGGGGAAAGGGATGAGCAGTGGACTCGAACAGGCCTGTCTCTATCTTTCCCAATTCTCTGTGGCTCCATGCAAATGCAGAGGCTCGCATCCTGAGTGTCTGCTCTGCTGCACTGGATTGTGGTGACAAGCTCAGAATGGCCCATAAAGACGCTGCTCTTTTACAGCACTGCTTTTAACTCGAAGCATTTACAGTTTATGCCTTAATTAGGATGATGAACACTGCTACCAACTGCCTGTGTGTTGCACTACCTGTGTAATTACAACAAGCTCAGTGTATCCTGCTCTTAATGACTATAAAATAAGTCAAATGTTTGCTGTCTGGAGAGCTAACCACGTCTTCTCGCCTTGCTGGAGCAGTGCACGGTCATTAGAGTGTTTATTGAGGCATGATTTTGGATGTGTTAACGAGAAGAGATAACCTGGAGACTTGGCAAATGTATGGTCTTTTTCCTCGATTTTCCATCTCTGCTGAAATTTTCGTTCTTTATTTTGTTGGTTTTTTAGTACAGTGGAACCTCGATACTCGCCACCTTGATAGTTCGTGACTTTTCATTTGGAACCAGACTAAGAGTAGCTTGCGAAAAAGCTCTGCGAGTGGCTCGAAAGTTCGAATTAACATTTCAAAACAGAGTTTGTACTAATAAATTATATACAAATGTTTGAAAAACTATTTCATTATTGTATTATTCATTTAAAGTAGTAAATATAAAATTTTAAAAAGAACGTAACCCCCGCGACTATCGAGGTTGCACTCTATACCATATGAAGGTAATGTGGAAAACAGGGACTGTTTTTTCAGTACCGCTAAAGAGCCGTGATGGTTGCGGGGCAAAGGGATGAAATTTAGCTGACCTTGACCTCCTGGATGGATTGTATTTTGGCAGGAAATACAATCCAAACTTTTGAACCTTTAGTGACATGATTTAAAAAAGAAATAAAATCCCAAACCACCCCCTCCAACCTGTCCCCCTCTTGATGGACTTCTAGCCTCTTTTTTTGGAAAGACCACATCACTAACAAAATGCCTGTGGTAACAAAAACCCCAGTCATTGGTGCACAATTGCTATTATTAGCATCATCTGAATCTTCCCAACCTCCATTTCTTCCATGCTGCAAATGTCACATGTCTGATGCATTCCGTATTAAATTACAGCGTTTTAAGTGAGCGCATGCAGGACGGCTGTGTGTTATCGACCACCATAATGTGAAAAATTACCACCATCCCTGTCCCACCTGTTTTCACTCTCCTTTTCACACCAGGTGCAGCTGTGCCACCAAACACGGTGTTTTAGCGGCTCGCGTTCTCCTTATTTGGCTCGGCCCTGCACGCACCGATGCATTTGGAGATTGTCATTCCGTTTGGCTCATATAGTTGGTATTAGTGGTGTCAGAAAAGGCGAGAAGGGGGAAGATAGAAGTGGGGTTGGGGAGCAAGGGCAGAACTCGTAAACATTTCGGTGAAAGGCAGGAGGCTAAGTCCGTGCCCTCTGTCCTCCTGTTACAGCTGTGGGGTTTTTTTTGACTGAGATAAATGGGCTGAGTTGTTGGAGCTGGCTTGGGATTCTGCAGTGCATTACCTTAATACTGTGTTGCGTTTGTTTTGCTCATTTCCACAATGAGTGCTGTTTTGATTCTATCAGCGTCTGCTTTCTGGTTTGTGTCTGCGTGCATTTCCTGCCTAAGAAGGTAATGCATATGGGAATTATGGCAATGTGGAACATTTTTGGCTTTAGAGAGCCAGGTTATGGTTTGTACTGACTTTGTCTCAGTTAATTTACTGAATAGTGTGACTGTCGAGGACGATTTGATTGTTCGTTTCGCTTCTAATACAAACGTTTTCGGGCCTTTCTGGCAATATTTAGCATTTTCTTTATTGTTTTCTCCATTTAAGTCGATTGGATAAAATTTCGAGTGGCGTACATCTTGCGACTCACCCTTCCTTCACAACTGCCAAACTCCTTTGCTTTATGGCTGTGTCTCACATGCTGTCAGGTCCGTGTTCCTGCCATGATCACAGCACTACAGATCCAATCACACTGTTTCACTTCATTCTTAGCCAGTCTGCTGGGCTTTCCCCTGCTACCAATTCATCCAATTCTCGAAGGAATCGTGCCAAATTAACCCAATTTATGGGATTGCACTTCAGAATCTCTTCAGTTGCCAAGAAAACGGGCTTAGCTTCCATGTGTGTGCGAGTGTGTGTGTGAAAATGTGTGCCCACAGAAGCAGAATTTGGCTCCTCTTCAGTCCATTGCCTTGTTGCTCCCAGCTCTCTCTGCTCCAGAGACGTCTGCTCAGTTTTAAGCAAGCTACTTCAAATGTAATGGCTCTCTGGCTGGAAGCCAAGCACATTAACAATTTTATATATTTTTTTCTTTTTTTGTTGTTTAGTTTTTCCTGCTTGCCACTTGCAGCTTGTTTCTTGTTTGTTTGCTTTTACTAGACGAGTCACACTTTGGGTGATTAGCCTGAGATTTGTGATCTCTCGAATACATTACTAGCAGCAGGAGTACATCAGTATAAGTGAATATGAGTACCTATGATGATTACATTCATTCAATAAAATATACACACACATATATATATATATATATATATATATATATATATATATATATATATATATATACATACATATACACAGGTAGTCCCCTACAGGCAAACATAGCAACATATATGCAGTACAAAATGTTGTTACGCTGCAGATTGTACGCATCTTTCATCTTGTGTGATGCCTTAATCTTGCCAGCAGTCGAGTTGTCCCGGTGTAGAGTTTTTTATCTGTATTTTTGGTGTTGTAAAGCCCAATTTAAGCTTTTGTTTCCATGCTTTTTATCTCCGTTGACGGACACTGAAACAGAGCGCAATTATAAGTCTCATCACCTACAGCTTGTGGTGTTACCGCTCATTTCAACAAGCTCCGCCCTCCACTTGTGAACCGGAACTCAGCCACATGCCCACCACCACCACACACACACACACACACACACACACACACACACACACACACACACACATATATATGTATGTTCGTGTATTACGTTAATGTAAATTGCTCTATTTTACTTTGTTATTTTAATTATTACACACACCGTATATATGCAAAAGTGTTAATCTTCAATATTATTCCTCCTAATGAAAATACTTCCTCGGAGAGTTTTTGAAAATATTCCCCTTTGTGCCACATCCAAGCAACGGTTTCTCAGAACGAAATTTTTCCCTGTTTATCGCGCAGCTGTGCAAGCTTTAAGCACGAGCCTGTGCGAGCTCGACAGCTGTGCTTTTGGTTAGCGTGAAACTCGCACAGTGATGAAATTATCCTTCTCCGAATGAGGATTTTTGGTTACATATTTGCTAGAAAAGCCAGAGAACAAAAGTTTGTCATTTGCTCAGTGGAGTCATGTTTAACCTGCAATTATGTGGCGTTCTAATTACAAAGCTAAACCTATTTGTTCTGAAGTCTCTCATTGAGCCTATAGACATATTGAAACAATATCTCTGATTAATATTGCTTTCTCCCCCTGGGAAGGGGAGGGAGAGAAAGAAAAAGAGAGAGAATGGAGTAGCGTTTGTACACGACCAAAACGTGACGCTGATTCCAATAAAGTCTTATAAATGTTGAATTGTTTGAATGTGTGTCCAATTCGCTTTTCCCCTTCAGGGTCTCAGAACGTAATTTTTTTCCTCACACCCAGATACAAACAGAACAGCTGCTACCACAGGCCTCCTTGTGGATCCTTTTTTTAAATCTATGATGGAAGATCCCCTAAAATAAAGCCAATGGAACTACAGTAAATGCATAAAGGAAGCATTGCATGTACAATAAGAACTCGGTTTCTATAACTGGCAGGTTTGCAACATATTGATGAATCTTTTTATTTAACTTAGTCATTTTTGGCAAACAATAGCTTGTAAGGTGATCTTGTGACCTGTGTATATAATATATATATATAATCTTATATATCTATAAGAGCAGCTTTGGAAATGCATGCCAAGTCACGGGTTTGTGTTCGGTCAGATTTTTTTTTTGTGTGTAGCAAGAACGAATACACAGCGACTTGTACAGATGATGTTCCACAACAAATATTGAAAAATGGGTGATTGTTAATGCAGAGAACATTTTCTGTAAGATGTTATATTAATGTATTTGTTGGATGGAGCCTCCAGTATCAGAGCAGATTTAGTTTTCCAAAATGTTTGTTTACATTTATGGCATTTGGTAGGCACCTTTATCCAGAGTGACTTACAATAATCTTAGTTATACAGCTGAGCAGTTGAGGGTTTAGGGGCTGCTCAAGGGCCAGTCAGTGGCAGCTTGGTGGTGCTGGGATTTAAACCCATGACCTTCTGATCAAACGTCGAAAAACTTATCCACATCTTATCCAACATCTTTTCAACATCAGGAGGGAGCACTTTCTCTGTAACATGGCAATTTTATTATTATTATTTTTGTTTTTTTTTGTTTTATCTCATTAATAAAAAAATAAAATAAAAAAAAATTATAATTTTTTGCAGATTTTCTAATTGTGCTTTATTTTCCCAAAGAAAAGTCAGCTGTGGTGTTCTATAATAATGAACAAATTTGCTAACCCGCATTTTTTTGCGGTACATGTCAAATAAAATAAAAAAGAAATTCATTTGGTTATGGGAAAACAATCATTGCGGTGATAACGTTGATGGCACTTTGTGTTTACCGCCACAATCTTATTGATTACCTTGCGATTGCAGCTCACACAGAATTCTGGTTTGGTTAAGTGCATTTGCATTGCCCACTAGGATACTACATAGGTGCATTGATATGATTTGTTGAACATTCATAAGCCTAAAGATGTGATGCGCAATCAGGACTTTGCACATTGCATAGAATTCTTCTTCTTCTTTCGGCTGCTCCCATTAGGGGTCGCCACAGCGGATCATCCGTTTCCATAACCCCCTGTTCTCTACATCTACCTCTTTCAAACCAACTACCTGCATGTCTCCCCTCACCACATCCATAAACCTCTTTCTTGGCCTTCCTCTTTTCCTCCCTCCTCATGTCTCCATCCTCAGCATTCTCCTACTGATATACCCCATATCCCTCCTCTGTACATGTCCAAACCATGCACATTGCACAGAAATATTGTGGAGAAAAGTCCTGGGATGAGAGCCAGTCAGTTTTCAATTTGAGGTGTAAAAGTCTGAGAAATGTAAGAATGAGAACTTCCAAAGGTCTGGGATTTTTCTAGATGAACAGTAGAGATCTGGATGTTATACAGAGCAGCAGTAGCACCGTTTTCAGGAATTGCACTCTACTGTATCTGTATTGTACTGTATTTTAAGATCTGACCATTTACTTTATAAAATGGATAAAAGTTTCTTTTTTTTTTTTTTCCATATACTATATTCAAAAACTGCATTATTGTAGACAGCTGTCTCGGCTAAGCAGCATGTTTTAGTTGAACACTTTGGGCTGTGAGGTGAAGAATAGAGGCCATTGATGAGCACTTCATCTGTGCTGGTGTCATGTGGTGCTGCTGAAGTTTTAGAAATATGTACTGCGCACCTGTCGTGGGTTCCAAGCCTGATTGTTCCTCATTAAACCTGCTGTAAACCAGAGCAGGCTGCAAAGAAGCAGTCACAGAACACACACATACACACTCATGGATGTGTACAATGCTGAGAGAGAAAAAACAATACAGTCTTTAAAGTAATCTTCAACTCGTGATATCGAACGTCATATTATTTGCTCTTTTGAAATATTGTATGGTTTTTAACTGTAATAGAGAGAGCACTCAACGTGATGCTCGCTCTACTGTTTAATGATCGTGTTTGTGCTACGTTGGTTTGACGGGACTCTGATCTCTGTGGTGCCAAGTCTGGTAAAAATAAACGACATTTGGGAAATCAAAGACGGTGTTAAAATGCCTGCGTACGGAACCGAGAGGGAAAAAATCACACATTCCTCACTTTATATATCAAAACATAATCATCTGTTTTTCACCAAGTATTAAAATCGAACATCAGGTAACAATCAGTGTAACAGATTCCATGATGTTCTTAGTTTTTGCCCAAAAAGTCAGCCAATACGCAGAAAGCCATGTGGGCAAAAGTAATTACGCCCTTGCTGAGAACCAAATGATGTCTTATGTCAATATATAAAGCTCCAGAATCCTGTTTTTCTCATTACAGTAGACAGGCTGTGTGAGTGCACATAAATGGTAACTCTCCGATCTCTGA
Organism: Silurus aristotelis; assembly: GCF_946808225.1. Classification (NCBI taxonomy): domain Eukaryota; kingdom Metazoa; phylum Chordata; class Actinopteri; order Siluriformes; family Siluridae; genus Silurus; species Silurus aristotelis. Next base: position 6,810,090 of record NC_139592.1, read on the forward strand.
ACGCTTTTTTCTTTCGTTCTTTTTTTTTTTTTTTTCTTCTTTTTTTTTTTTTTTTAAGATTTGTGGTTACAGAGATCAGGGCTGAGTTTCCTGAAAATAATCATAATGCTTGAGATCATGGTTAAATGGTTTAGAAGGTTTCTCTCTCTCTCTCTCTCTCTCTCTCTCTCTCTCTCTCTCTCTCTCTCTCTCTCTCTCTCTATATATATATATATATATATATATATATATATATATATATATATATGTAGTGGTGTGAAAAAATGTTTGCCCCCTTCCCGATTTAAATTTTTTTTTTGCATGTTTGCCACACAATGTCCATCAAATGTGGCTGAATTACAACAATTCTGCATAGATGAGTCCACTAAAATTCCTCCACAGCGCTGTAACAGACTCATTGCAAGTTATCGCAAACGCTTGATTGCAGTTGTTGCTGCTAAGGGTGGCCCTATCAGTTATTAGATTTGGGGGGCAAACACACAGGGCCATGTAGTTTTGGATTTAGTTTTCCCTCAATTAACAAACATGCAAACAAATAAGAAATTAGGACACTATCACTAACACTTTATCATACCACTGTTTTTGTGTGTGTGTGTGTGTGTGTGTGTGTGTGTGTGTGTGTGTGTGTGTGTATATATATATATATATATATATATATATATATATTGTGTGTGTGTGAGAGAGAGAGAGAGAGAGAGAGAGAGAGAGAGAGATGGATGGATGGATGGATGGATGGACAGATAGGGATTTTTCTCAAGCATGATCTTTGTAATGTTTAGGATAAACCTTTCATGAAGCAACAATTGACATCACCATGAAAATTCCATCAGGCTTCATCTCTTTTTGATTTCAGCTTTATTTATTTATTTTTATTTTACCTTTTAACCAGCATTTTCCACACTTTCTATTATTGTATATTTGCATTATTTCAAATGTGTTGTACTACTTTTCTTTCTGACAAATATTATTGTCATTATTATTATTATTGTATTCTTTTACCTATTTTATTTTTTTTGTTTCATTATTTCTCTTACTTCACATCGAGCTGCATTTAAATAGGTCTGAAAACTAAAGTTGAATATTTACAGCAAAATATTGCATAAACATACCAAGTTCATGCCACAATTCATCATTTTGAGGTCTTGTTTTTTAAATATTGTCATATTAAATATATATAAAGCTCAGTATCCTGAGATTGGTTCTTCACCAGCAAAAGTGCAAACCTGCCTGTTTTTTTGTTTTTTTTTTCTCCTTAAAGCAATTTTCTCCTCCCACGTTCTAAAAAAGCAGCCATGTAATCCACTTACACTCTGCTCTTCTTTTCTCTTTATTTCTGTAATTAAAACAGTAAAATGAGCCGCTGTCACTTCAGCGACAGACGATGCTGGATGAGGAGGTTGCTTCCGTCTGGGTTTTTCTGTTGTTGGATTTTTTTCCTCTTCTCCTCTAATATAATTTTCTCTGTTTATTATTATTATATATTTTTTCCAGGATTATATACAGGATGCCAGCTGGCAGACAGATGGTGGTGGCTTCGCTCGGTTTTATTTAAAGAAACAGCCTGAAGGGAGAGGAGGGGAGAAGAGCAAACAGCTGGAGCAGGACCGGATCGGCCTGGTGAGGAAAAGAGGCGCTTCTGCGTTAACCTGTGCCAGATTAGCTGCGTTTTTGACCCTGGATGTTAGTGTGCATTTGTAGCTATTTTGGGTCATGCTCTCGAGTTTCTGAAAAAAGAAAAAAAAGCGTTTTGTGTGTATGTGCGTGTGTGTGTCAGAATGTTGTCAGAGCGACGCTGCTGTCTTGCCACAGGCCCTGCCACTCACATCAGTGGTGGGGGTGGGGGATCTGTGTGTGTCTGTGTGTGTGTGTGTGTGTGTGTGTGTGTGTGTGTGTGTGTGCGCACGCGCACAGGCATCGGCATGCGTGTATGTATATATGCGCCCATTAGTTACTTGGCATTCTGGGAAAGCCACGCAGCTCAACTCAAACCACAGCAAGCAAAACACGGCTGGTTCAAACACACTCCTTGTCAAGTTCGACTTGTAATAATTAGATTTCCTTTATTTTTTTTATTTTTTGTAACTTTTTACAAATCCTGCTATTTTACACACATAAAATGTATTCAAGTGCACAGTATCATCTCCCAGCCAAAGAGCCGCTTTGTTGTTGCTGTTGTTGTTTTTAACACGTGTCTCTGTTTTTCTTTTTTTTGTCTGATTTTTTTTGTCCTTGTTAATCAGGAAACAACGAGAGTGGACATGAATTGAGCCCCAGCTTGTACTTGAGAGCAGAGAGCCTGTCAAGAGATGCATGCTGGAATACAAGTGAACAATAAAACTCCATGAAATAAAACAAAACAAAACAAAAAAAATATTCACACAAAGGAAAAAAAAAAAAAAAAGAAGAGAAAATGGCAAACAAAAATTACAGATAGCATTAAATAAAGCAACCATGAACCAAATGTACATCATCCCTGTATTGAAAAATACGATTTCCTAATGCAAAAGTAGAACTGGAGCTTCACTGTTTTCAGTGCTACACTGATCCGATTGAAAGATGTTTGTTTGTTTGTTTTTCCCACCGCTAACAGGCCTATCTCTATGGGGAGACCATGAGAATAACAATAAAAGAAAGAAATAAAAATTACACGAGCAAAACTATGTCTTTTCCTTCAACAATTAACCTTTGAAATCTTTATTTCTGCAGCTTTTTTCCATCTGTTTTGTTTTTTAATCAAAGAGCATTTTGTTCATATATAGTTATATTTTTTTTTGTACAGAAGAAAATACTATACAACCTTTTTTTTCCCGTCCTGCAACAATATTTCGAAGATAATCATCTACACATTTAATTACCTAATATTATGATAGTTCTTTCAAAGCCATGTTTAAGAAATGATTAATTGTAATTTCCTCGCTTCAGGTTGTTTTTCTTCTCTCTCACTCTCGCTCTCTTTTCCGCTACACAGTTACTCATTTTCTGCTGAAGCCAGGCAAACAAAATTCATTGTTATTATTATTATTTTTTGTCTCGGTAATTTGGAGCAGAGCACTGCAGTAATTTCCTCTGTATAGAATTCATTTCAATTACAGTCGTCATTAGTGTTAGTCGTTAGGCAGCCGTGCTTCTGGCATGCCTATTTCATATTGAAATCATCTAATCTCAGAAGCAAAAAGAAAATCAGTCCCTTTTTTTTTTTCCTTTCTTTTCTTTTTTGGTTTTAAATAAAACACAGAACAACAGGTCTTCGTCACAATTATTTGTGCATTAAAGCAAAATGGGGAAAAACAAGAAAAAAACAAGAAAAAAAACATTTTATCGCAATTTCCCTGCTAAAAGATATACGTCGTCGTATTTCTGGTAAAAATGAATCTAAAAAGTGCAAAAAACACCCTAAACGTTTCTCTTTGCAAGGTCACATAAATATTAAATAAATTGTAATCGGAGCTAGACCACAGCTTTTAGAAAGAGAAAAACGAAGCTTGAAACATAGCTTTCCTTTCGTCTGTATTATTCACACACTGGAGCATTTCTTTCAGGGACTCTCGTTGACACCGGTTTCTGACGTTTCTAATCCACAAGCCATGAAAGTCTCTCTGTCACACGCAGAAATATATGACGTTTTTAAAGAATCTTCAACCACAGACTCCAACTGGGAATTTTTTTAAAAACTACCTTTTTTTTTTTTTTTTTTTTTTTTTTTTTTTTTTTTTTTTAAACGTCTTCTTTTTTTTTATTTTTTTTTTATACCATGCTACTCAAATTGTAATAAAAGAAAGAAGAGAACAAAATTACCCACACGCTACTAGATCTTTCCCTACGTTCAGAGAACACACTTCTGTCCACGTGCCTGATGGATACTTGAGTGCATTGTGGGAGTCCATAGAGAGCCAAAAAGCTGGCATTGATTCCCTTTTTTTTTTCCCCTGGGCAGCAGCACCATCAAGTATTCATGATCCTCCTCGGTCTGGTCCCGTTTTTTCCCAACGGGCCGTTCTGCAGCAACAAACACCAGTGTCAACTGGTCATGCCTGTGCAAGTGGAGGACTAATGCAATAACAGTGACAACAATAACAATGTAAATAAAAACCAAAAAAAAAAGAAAAGCAACAATAATGCAGTGACGCACACCGAAACTAAACAACTTTAAATAGAGGCTCGGCTATCTAACCTCGTCTATACAAAAGTGCACTAGCAATATGCAATGCCAGGAAAAAAACAAACAAACAAACAAAAAAGACGGTCCACATTTGAAAAGAAAGAAGGAAATTAAAATGGAGTGCACGCTAGCTTTTTGGTGATGTGCGTTTACTGAGATAGATGTGTTATGGCCTGTTACTCACTGCCACTGTCCTGAAGAGAGACACTGTCCAAATGGAATGAAGCCTATGACACAACTGAGAACTGTGATGACTGGGAAAAAAAAAAAAAAAAAGTGACAAGTGTGAACGGAAAATGTCAAAGCATTGTTATGGGTCCCTGCATTAATAATATTATTAATAATAATAATAATAATAATGCAGGATGTTAATGAATCAGTTGTTTGAACACATTAATTTAAAAAATAAAATAAAAATCTCCTTTAAAAAAAAAAAAAAAAAGCGTGCCATTTCTTTCTTGGATTCCGCAGTTTAGTGACACTTCAAAAGTTATTTTAACATCCACACACATCTACTGTATATAGATATTAATATATATATTTATATATATATATATATATAGAGAGAGACTGTCTTTTTTTTTATCCACACAAAAAAAAGTAACAAAATAGAATAAATTAAAATCAAACATGCACGCACACACACGAAAAAAGACTGATGCGTAGGAAAATGTTTACATTGCCACCCATGTGTAAAAGACTGCCTCGTCTCGTCTGTCTGTTTCTCTATTCATTTTTTTAATGCATAATTAAATTAATAATGTTGGTCATCATGTAAACATCGTAAAATTGTTTTGGGCCTTCACTTTTCTTGCGTATTTGTCATTTCCTTGTCATGTGCGGTGTCTTTAAACGTGATAACCACCAGGGGTTATGTTCGTTGCACGCAGGGATTGTTTCTTCGAGTGCGTGCAGCGTGACTCAGAGGTCAGCCTCGGACTTGCCTTTCTCCAGCTGGGCAACCTCGGCTTGGTTCATGGAAGTATCGAAACACTCTTCGTCTTTCTCTCCATCGGGCTCGGGCATGGAGTCGTCATACGAGTCTGTGTTCAGGTCTTCCTCCTCGTCATCCTCGTCATCCTCGTCCTCGTGTGTGGGCCCTTCGTCAGGGGACAGCTCGTCCTCGGGCTCACCTGACGTGCCTGTGGTGTCGTCCTGTGGATTGCTCAGGCTCATGGAAGCAGACATGGAAGCTCCAGGCCCCATTGGAAACAGGGCCTCGCGCTGTTGCAGCTTCTTGCTCAGGTCGAGCGAGTCGCTAAGGCACAGGCCGCTGGCATTCTTTAGGAAGAACAGTGAGCTGCTTACGTCAATGCCAAGGTTCAGAGAGCTATCCAGGTTGAGGGTGGTGCGCCGGTGGTGGTCAGGGTATTCTGTGCCCATTGCTGAAGAGAGGTACATGGCAGAGTTATTGTGGGGCAGCCCTTGAGCACCAGGTGATGTCTTGGGTAGACTAATGGAAGTTGGTGGTGCCACCAGCGCTGTCTGGTGTTGCGCAGCCTCCATGTTAGGCGAGACAGACGAGGGCACGTCGCCACGCTCCTGCTTCTCGTGCTTGCGCTTGTGCGAGTCCATTTGCGACATGCCTACCACCGTGTGCTTGCACTCAGGGTAGGTGCAGTGAAAGTGCGAGCATTTGAGCTTGTACTTGCAGTCAGGAACCGTGCAGTCGGTGCTGGAACTGAACTGGCAGAATCCGGCGGCGCTGATGACGTCCTGCTTGCCATGGTGCTTGCGGTGTGCCGTCACCTTGGTGCTGTCCGTGCAGCGGAAGGAGCAGCGCAGGCAGTGGAAGTGTGTAGAGTTGCCTGAGAACTGACAGTCAGGCACATCGCAACTCAACGACGCCTTGAAGCGTTTAAAGTCATCCAGGACGAGGTTGTCGACGCGGTCGTGGTGTTGCGCGTGCTTGTACATGTGAGTGCGGCCACAGAACCGGTAGCCGCAATTCTCACGGGTGCAGTGGTAATGGGTCACCTTGAGCGAGAACTGGCACGTTGTATCCCTGCAGTCCTCGTACAGGTCGTAGCGGCGGAAGCCGTCCAGCATCATGCCCTCGTCCAGCATCTTGCGCGAGGATGCTGTTTTGCGCCGCTTGCCGAACGGCGACATGTCTTCAATGATCCAGAAGCGCTTCTTGGCTCCACTTGCTGCTGGAATGGAGATGGTATTTCCTGCAGATGCAAGAGAAATAGGCAACACGTTATGGCTGAGGAAATGAGCGATGTGAGTCTATCAATAAAAACACTGGAATGAGCACCTAGGATTTCCTCCAATCATATATACCCTACTTGGCTAATGTGGGTTCATAGTACAATCTAACAGAACACAGGGTTGCCCTGTGCATTCCTTTTAATAAGTATTTTTTTTTATGTTTGTCTGTGGTGTATATCAGGTGTAAAAGTAATGAGTCTAGGAATTCCTCTGTGTGTAACTTTGGACTTTAGTGAGCAGCCTGAGGTCAGTGCTAATGCTAATCCCTGTCTGGAGAAGTACGGCCTCTATAAAAACCTGGCACAATTAGGACAGCTAATGGAAGACAACACAGCACAGTTCACTGACAGTGTGTAATACACTGCATGAACTGTAAAAGGTTGGAATAAATTTTGTTTAATAGATATTGCCCTGTAGGGAATGTACGGGGAAAAAAAGCCGTTAAGGCAGGTACTGCATGCAACATCATGTATTCAGTGAAAGTCATCATGAGCAGATGATTAATGATTACTCAGTTGTGGTAAGAAATATAAATAGTTTTTATAGCAAATACAGAGGTGGACAAATGATTAGTTTGGATGCCTGGGACAAGCAGATTATATGTCCAGGCTATTAATGTGTTGTTACTCATTGCCTGGCAGACAAGTGACTCAGTCAACTGCTCATATAGTGATTACTAGTATTTTTCTTTTGCCCCTTAAACACACAAAAAACCCTGCTCCTTATTTTCAATATTTTTGTTTTATTAACATCAGCCATTGTGAATGTTTTTTAAAAGTGTCTAGCTCATTATACATATAATCTTTCTGATCATATTTTACTATTTTGCTTGTATAAGAAATAAAAAGGCACAACCATGGATTTTTATACATTAATTCACTGTCAGGGGTAAAACTGTTGTCAAGATTTAAAAAAAAAATTTCTGACTAGCTGCTAGAAAAAAAGCTAGGCTGCTAACATAGCATTATAAACATTACCTTATCATCTCCCTATTAGCTTTTTTTCTTTAAAGGGGTTTGTGTGTGTGTGTGTGTGTGTGTGTGTGTGTGTGTGTGTGTGTGTGTGTGTGTGTGTGTGTGTGTGTGTGTGTGTGTAGAAACGTTAATTTTCCTGGACTAGTTAACTTTGCTAGCTAGCAAAACTTCCTTCTATGCTATTTATTTGAGAATTTTAAACACAAACATGGCTCCTTTAATTTGATATATAGGGTCGTTTTAATATCTAGTTTAGCAAGGTTTTTAACATGAAATTTTTTCTTCCAAAATTATTTTCTTTTTGTTTATACAGGAAGTAAAGAAGCAGCAGCAGCATGACTATAGCGATCCTTCTAGTTAGGATTAAATATTTACATATTAATTAAATGAGTCTTCCATTTACATTTTCTAGCCTAGATAATATTGCTTAATAAAATAACCACATTGTTAGCGTGCAAGATGTTCTTAAACAAACATGGAGTTTGGGCTGAATTTTGTTTAGCTAGCTAGGTAACTTAACATTAACTTGTTTCAATGCTAGCAATGTTCCATGTTCTTGCAGATTAAAGTTTACTAGTAGTACAAGAATTAAAAAGAGCATTTTGTTTTGTCAGTTTTTTGTCAGTAGTTAACTACTATACCAAATGTATTGATAAAAAAAAAAAAAAGTATGATTTTTCAAACGTTACACAGCCCTCTGTTTGCTGCAATTAGCCATATGAAATATTTACAATGGTGTGTATGAATACACCCACTTAGCTGACTAGTTCTCTGTGTTTATTCTGTTATAAATTATCTTATCATATGTTTAACTTTTGCATATATTATTAACAATACAGTTTTTAGTACACCCAAGACACTAAAGGATTTTATGGATTTGTCCACCCTGTTATGCCTTGTTTGAACTAATGCTATTGAATTACTGTTCCATTGGTTCAAAGACAAATACAAGAAGACAGGTGAGGCCTTAGTCAATCTACTTTAGAGCTGCAGAGGACTAACAGAGGCAGGAGAGAGGTACCTGCAGCGTCCTGCACTATAGGCACGTCATTTTTAACCGGAGACGGAGTGGCAATGATGGGGCTGAAAGCTGGTGTGTTGGTTGGCATGACAACACTCCGAGTGGCTCCAAGAGAGGCGCTGAGCAGAGAGTATGAGACACAGGATGGAGAGAGGAGGTATGGGAGTGAGGGAAGAGGAGGACGCAGGAGGGTTGGGGGGAAAGAAGGAGGCTGGGACTGGAGCGGAGCCTGAGGTAAAGATGGAGGAGGAGGAGGAAGAGGTGGTGGAGGTGGTGGTGGTGAAGATTGAGAGGTGGGAGGAGTGTCATCAGAGGGAGTAGAAGTAGGATCAGGAGCAGGGGCCTGAGAACCTGGTTATACAGATGTGCCAAGGAAAGGAGTGGTGGTAAAGAGAAAAAGGAAGGGTGTGGATGAGACATCCAGACAGGTACATACACACGCACACACACACACACACACACACACACACGCACACAGGGATGGGAGGTAGAAAAGGAAGAGATCAAATAATGAAATACCAAAAGCCAAATGGCGACAGAAAAAAATCAAACAGCCAAAAGCAATAGTGATGAGAATGAAGATAAATATTGTTTTGAACCAAACGGTGAAAACATGTAAATCATTCCAATGCAGGAAAGTCGAATAGCGAGAGCCCAGATTTAAGCCGAGAGGTGTGTACTCTCTCAGGTTGACATGGTGTAGGTGGATATTATGAGTCTGTGATGCCTTGGTTAAATTGCCACAGGCATGACATTAATGTGAGAAGGAGTGTGTGTGTGTGCATGTGTGTGTGGACAACTATATGATGAATTTACTGCTCCATAATTTGATAAGTGTCATCACTGCTGGTAAACACTGGCTGCCTCAGACGCTTCACGAACACACTGTTACGTTTATAATTGGCGATGGAAAAAGTACAGCGAAGGCAGCTATTTTTAATTGATGCCTCTTGTTAGGGGCAAAAACCCCAGAGGATCTGAACACATACTGATCCTGTGACGCCTGTACGGTGCAACTGATTAACCGACATTCATACATTTGAACATTTCATTCTATTAGCTAATGACTGCCAGCTTGAGCTTTCTGTCCATTTCAATTCATCTAAATCGAATAATAAACTCGCTCTTAAACGGAGCCTAAGATTAAATATCGGTGATGGTAATGGAAAGTGAGGATGATGATCATGGAGAAAAATCCTCACCTGCAGGGGAGCTGTCATTGCCCACAGGAGTGCTGGTGCAGCTGCGGTCTTGGTTAGAGGACTCAGACGAGAGGCCCAGTGGACTTCCTCCAGCCATGTAATCCATGTAGTCATCGTTGTCGTCCACCATGTTGGAGAAGCTTTGACTCAGGCTCGAGTAGGTGCCCATGGTGCCAGAGGAGGCCATGCTAGCCATGTGCTGCACCTCATCTGCTTGGTGACCATGAGGTATCACCTGGCACAAGGGAAACTCAAATCAGTCCACAAACCAGTGGCTAAACAATCCTCATTACCTGAGTAGCAGTGATTTGCATTACAGTCATTCTGCTTCTTATATGTGCTTATGCAAAACGACAGCGTGAATTACTAAGTGGGTGGATCCACAAATGGGCTGCTGTTTAAGCCTTGTAACTGTTCAAAAATGTTCAACAAGGTCTATGTTTGCTGGCTATGTTTTTTGAACTATAGTATATTTTATGTATAGTATTTTGATGTATAGAACTAAAGCATGTAACATGAAAACTGGAAAATTAAAGGAGTTACTTTTGAACTTATCATCAAAGCAAAACACAGAACTTTATTAACTTCTTCTGATGATCTTTGGCAAATTCATTAATGCGATTATATATGGAATAATAGAAATATTTAATAGAGATAGAAATGTTCAGATAAAAGATTGATGTGCACTTGTACTGTCATCGCATCCATATCCTGGTGCATGTAATTTACCTGGGACGGGACTCGGTCGAAGTTCTTTCCCAGCATCCTCCTCATGTGCTTGCGGGCGTGAGACGTCATCTGGTGCTTCAGCAGGAAGGAGAACATGCAGCCTTCACGGATGCAGTGGAAGTGGCTGTTCACCTGGTTGTACTTGCAGCCTGAGCAGGAAAAAAAAAAAAGAAAACAGAAGGCATTTCTTATTAATACAGAAAAAGCGACGGACGCCGACCTCAGAGACGGCGAATCTAGCACTGATTCTCAATAAGGTGGTGATGAGGAAAAGCCTGAGCAGATGAGTCCGGCTCTTATTACTTTCTCCAAAGTGTCACACTGAGAAAGTGGAGCTTTCGGAGATTAGACCTGTGGTGCTCTTTATTACAATGACATCTTTTATTCAATTTGGAATTTACATAAATACATTCTGCATTTGTAGAGGCAATAATGCACAACTCTGCAAACCAAAGTAAACACATAATTATTTCCATATTAAATTCATTTTTCACAACCTATCTGCTGTTATTGTATTTGTTCGGTCCATCGCTCTTTTCCTCTTTTCTCCACTTCCTCCTTTTGTGCAGTAACACCCCCGATTTTTTCAATTGCTATATGCTTCTTTTCAATTAAACGTCTGCTTTTTTATGGCCTAATCAAATGGACTCCTGATCTTTACTGCAAATAATGCACAGAAAAATAATCAAGAGCATAGCGTTATGGGGCAGGTGCCGGCCGGTCTGTTACCATGGCATCCGTGGCACGGCACGGCGCAACAAGCTGCTTGTCGTCAGATCGCCTTTGTACGCACGCACGGGCAACACACTTTAAACACAGCGAGCTGAACAAATAAGAATGACAAGCCGAAATATCGCAGATCTTTTTGCCTGCGCTTCCTGGTAACCTCATCCTCAGTGGTGTGTTTAATGTTGCTGCCATGGATACCCTGCTCCCTGTTCCAGCTGAACTGCCAATTCCTCATCTTCCTGCTTCTTGCTTTGCTAACATGCTTCTGTTTCATTTTTTTTGTTTGTTTGTCTGTTTTTTGTATGCTTCAATTGCTTATTAAAACTTTGTCTTTAGCCTCATAAACTTTTTCTTTTTCTTTGCTGCAGAGAAGGTGCTAAGAAAGAAAGAAAAGAGAGAGAGAGAGAGAGAGAGAGAGAGAGAGAGAGAGAGAGAGAGAAAGAGAAAGAGAGAGAGAAAAAGAGAAAGAGGGGGGAAAAAAAACTTTCAATTTGCCTATGTGATGATGATCGAGGTTTGAAAAAGAGCAACACAAACAGACCGAGCTAGACAGGCACAGTAATTAACAAACATGTGTAATTGCTCATTCCTGACAGGTTAAATATACCCAAGAAAACAGCCTCTGTTTGATTGCTTACTATAAATACTGAAGTATTAATGTATGATAAAAAACGCAGACACCATTTTTCTTGGCCTGATCTTAATCTAAATGAACCGGCCCCGGCTTTGGAATTCACCACAGCCAGGAATTTGACGGTGTTCTGGCTTTATTAAATATTTAGTACAAAAATGTCCCGCATCAGCACACTAATACTAATGTAATGAGACACGGATACTACAGGAAAACCTTTTACAGAATCCTGCTTTGCTGCTTTTGTGCTTTCGGTTATTGCACTGTGATAGTGGAACAATTAGCAATGTCAGCGAAGGGAGCAGCTTTTTCCCCTCTGGCTGCTGAAGTGTGTGGAAACAGAGCATTCGCAGCAGGGGGACTGTATCGATGCGGAATTACTGTTACATCATCGCTGATGCTGATTTCACACCTTTTCTCCTCTGTTCTGCTCTGACGGTGTATAAAGTAAACTAAACAACCATGCCAGGGAAAACTGGCTTTTAGTAACAAACATAGAGATGGAAATAATGAGGCGTGTAGGAAGACAATACTTTGTCCAAACACAGCAAATGACAATATCTCTGATCAGCTGCGTCGGAGTCAGAAGCCTTACCGAAACAGCCGCGAGCCTTACCGAGACGGCCGCACTCCTCTCTCTTGGTGAAGTATTTGAAGCCATTGGCTGCACGGCGTTCGGCTTTCTCGTGCTTCTTGACGTGCCACGGCAGCTTGGTGGTGATGTTGGTGACAAAGAAGCAGCCTTGTCTCAGACAGTGATAATGTCCTCGCATCCTGAACTCACAGTGCTGGGAGACGAGACAAAAATGTCAGCAACCTGCTCAAGCTCTTTCTTTGTACACACAGATCTCAGAAGGGGTGGATTCGTGTTCTATAGCAGCAGCTCTGACAGAAGTTCCACTTGTATGAATTGGATGGCAGACACTCCTTCTAATCCAAGAGTGTTTACCTGAGCACTTCGTTGATACGGTTTGTGTAAGGAGACATTTATTACCTTTTATGAAAGTCTCCAGCGTCAGCAGTTTGTAACAGTAAAAAAAAGAAATGAATGATCGTGAAGGAACAACGGTTTGTTGTGATGATAATGTAAACGATCGAAGGAACTTATTTCGTAGATGTTCCAGAACATGGAGTGTGTCTATAACTGGATAAAAGGTCATTGTGAGTAAATTGTTTTAAGAGTACTATAAGAGGAACCAAGCACCTCTGGACATGCTGTTTTAAGGCTAAGAAACAATTTTGGGGTTGTTGCTAACTCTGTTTACATTTCACCTCATCTAGATGACATTGTTATCCAAAGCTCAAAGACCCGCATGTACTGTAGAAACGTATTGGTAGAGGGATTTGAACTCATTTGACTTTTAGGGCATTGCCGACTTACCATTAGATCAGTAGTCAATGCCCATCAAGTCATCAAGACAATCAAGTATTGTCTACATTTTTCACCACACAATTGGGTTTTATTTCTCAGTTTCAGGGTGCTCTAAAGCATTTGTTTAGGTGTCCAGCTCTGCTGGATTAAAAGCACCGACCCCCATTAATCACTAAAGTGATCACTGGAGCAAAATTGAAGTCTAGATTTTATACCACTAGCTCACTGAGGTAAAAGCATTTCCCTCCTGTGTTGTAACCTGTTTCCAAACCACCATCTGTTTACTGAGAGTATCTCCCTCAGGAGACGACAAACAGGATCTCCTCTGCTCGGGAGACGAGAGGAGAGGAGAGGATAGGAGGGGTTTAGGAGAGTGGGAACGTGGCGCATAAATGAATTCATTTAGAACAGGTTTGGCGCCAAATAAGGGCACAGGAATCACAACTGAGTGCTTTGTTCTATTAATGATGACATTTTTAATGAAAAGCCTACCGTTTTCTTTCCCCCCCTTCCCACTTTGAGATATTTATGTATTTTTCATCTGCATTATTTTACCATGTGGTAACGAGAATGCATCAATATCTTGTTTTAATAATAAGCAAACATCTGTTTAGTTCGTTTATTTTTGTTTTCTTGCATGCGTTTACTATGATTTCTATTGTAACTGAGGTCTCAGCTCACCTGGTTGGGACAGAGACACTGTAACGAGTAGTATGCGAACTGATCTCGAACGTTGACCAAGCTGTTGTTGGGGTTGATGTGGTCCAGGCAATGGGACTCTGCCTTTCCAGACGTCTTGCAAACGTACTTGCAGTTGCCGAACAGACAGTGGAAGTGGAATTTGTTGGAGTATTTGCAGTCAGTCGCCAGGCAGGGGTCACTTGGGGGGAGGAACACAAGATAAAAACGACAAAAGTGAATAACTTGCATTTCATTATATACTACATGTATATAATATATGTAAAATATATAATATATATATTCTACACAGTTCATGCTTTAAAGCACTCACTTGTCTTGAAACTGAAGGAAGCCCGGTTTGACCTGAGGCTTGGCATTCTCCAATGAAGTCGTAGCAAGCGGTGAGGAGGCAGCCATGTTGGGCACCGAGGCAGGAATGGGAGGGATGGACCCCGTTAGCTGCTTCCATGCCAACAGGGAAGGTGAAGAGGCATAGGCCCCTGACACTGCTGCACTGGGCACGTCCATAGGTGGAGTGTTGGGCACAGAGACAGGCACAGCGAGCTGATTGGGGATGCCCTCGCTGGACTCCTTGGCCTCGTTGAAAGCGGTCTCCGGTTTAACCTTTAGGTTGGCTCTGAAGTGGAAGCTAATGGGAGACAGAGAGGCATCATTACATCCAATTAGATCCACCGGCGAGGCCATTATATAGCTGCTAAACATAGCACATCATTAACATCACCTCCAAATAATGACGTAAATTGGGGAGAGAGCATTCCGAAGAGCTCGGATCTCAATCTATTCCTCGTTAAAAGTGCAGATAAAAATGGAAAGCAGGCTTACTTGGCGTGTTTGATGGCTCCGTCCACTGTACTGAAGAGAGCGCCACAGTCCTCCACAACACAATGGAAGTGGACTTTGCGCAGGAAGTCGCACTGGGCATCGCAGACTTCATCTATATTGTATCTACGTATGAAAGGAAACATGAGCGAGGTGTAAAACATACCAGAACACGAGCAAAAACAGTTATCGAGACAAATTCCCCTTTTCACCGGGGCCTGCTTTTGTCTGTACGACTCGAATAACGTGATAACACTTTGCACAGAAGCAGCCGTGACATATTGTCTTGGCTTTTGCGACTATACACATAATATCATTTGTCCTAGACAAGTGTTTTATTTCTACCTCGCTAACCAGGGACAAACACCACACATGGCAGTGACAGGATAAAAGCAGACAAAGAGCGAGAATGACAAAGCACAGGGTTCAGGGTTAAGTAAAAACAGGAATTACAAAAGGCGGCGAAGAATAATGGGCTATAACACGGCAGGATATTGCGGACCAAGGATTCAGGAGCGCACGACTAAATCAGGCAACGAGAACAAGACCATGGGCAATATATGTGCACCGCACCTGCGCAGGTAGGCCTTCCAGAGCTCTGCGGGTTTTTCCGGAACAGGTCTTTTGATTAGCCTACTGAGGTACTGAGCTGCGTCAGAGTTATCAGCTGCCTGGCTGCTCTCCAGCTCCGACTTCAAGTTCAGAGCGCTGAAGAAGCCTGGATTCACCTGTGACATCTGCACACAGAGGGAACACACCTTCACACATTGGTACACGTGAGCAAGCATGCTCAGACAAGTGTTATTACACTCGGTTTACAAACACAATCAGCCACCACTTGAGCGCAGGCCAACACACATGCCAAGTGTTCGTGTGTGTTTGTGTGTTTGTGTGTGTGTGTGTGTGTGTGTGTGTGTGTGTGTGTGTGTGTGTCTCTGTTTGTCTGGGCGATCTTTATGCACTATGCTGAATGGGAGTCCTAAAAACGCCCACGTGCTGCTCTGTGCCAGAAGCCCTGAATGAGGCCCGGGTATGACTGTAGTCAGTGGAATATAGAGAGTGAGAGAAAGAGAGAAAAAGAAAGGCCTCGAGGGAAAGAAAAAAAGTCCACGGTCCGGATACCTCTTTAAATCATCAAAGTAATGGAACTCGCACTTTATAGCATTTATATTAGTCCGAAAAGATGTATGATTAAAACAATGTCCGTTTTAATCCCCATGAAAACATACAACATTTAAATTTTCACCTAGTAACACTTAGTCTTTCTAAAAAATGAGCTTGATGCCCCACCCCACCCCCCACCCCCCACTGCTGACTTCTTAATCAAATAATTTACAAACTCCATAAATAAAGACAGAGCGGCTGGAATAGAAAAGAGAGAGAGAGAGAGAAAGAGAGAGCGAGAGAGAGAGAGAGAGAGAAGCCGAAGGAAAAAAAAAAAAAGTGCCCCGAGTTCAAAACAGCTCATCAAAAAACAAACATCTCTATATATCTGGCATGGCATCCAGCTCTTGCTTCATTATATTAATTTGTGAGCGGAGGGCTGAAATTACACTGTATGAAAAATGGCTTGAAAATTTAAATGATACAAACTCATCTTATTAGCGGGCGAAACATTAAAAAACAAACAGCACGCTCTGCGTGTTGCTAATTCGTCTTGGGCTGGAAAGTGCATGATGGATGGATCTTACCTTATTCATAAGTGAGGATAAAAGAGATGGATTTCCTGGTGCAGGGTGTCCGTTTGATTCATTACTGGAAGGAGCAAAATGGACAATGTTTAGGCAAAGATTTGCATGGGAACAGTAAATAATATTATTTATTTCCGACTCTGTGAATATGCAATGAAGGAAATAGACACATAAATAAGATGTAACTTGATGTACAAAGCGGAGTTAGTGTATATATATATGCTTGGGGGTGGGGGGGGTCATTTAAATGATGTTTCATACTTGACATGTGAATTATAAAATGTAGAAGAAAATAAATATATGATGGCGAATTCTTTACATTTGTGTGATAGATATCCATACATACAGGGGGCTCTTGAGCCTGAGAAAGGGGAAAAAGGGGACGGTGTGTAAATTTCCTCCTTGACCACTTTGCAGACCCACATTGTGAGGTGGTTTTAACAAGTGCACTCACACTAATTAACACAATACACTATTATTCTGGAGATAAATCACAAGGCTGTGGGTGATGATCGTGATGTGCCGGGGTGTGTGGGAATCGGGCGGGGTGTAGGAAGGTAGTGGGGGTTGCCAGTTTAGAGGTTATACCCGTGTTCTTTCTTGCTCAGGTCAAGGCTGTGTTCTTGCAGGGACTCTTGGGAAGGCCCAGAGGTGCTGTCCATTGGCTCCTGCTTCACTTGAACCGGATTAAACCGGCTTGCCTGAGCCTGCTGTCCGTTTCCTGAGGAGACAGAAAGATGGATAGAGAGAGAGAGAGAGAGAGGGAGAGAGAGAGAGAAGTTATTGTTGGTCAGCATTATTACCCTGTGATGAAATCCGATCTGACTTGTGTCCAGGCCGAGGAGAGGGTTGGCAGTGATAATTATTGCAGAATTATGTCAAGCCGTCAAGGCATTTAAATGGTGATTGAGAGGCGGGAGGAATGAGGGAAAAAGACTCCTTTTTCAGCAGCACTTGTCACAACCTATTTGCGTGCCTGCCTCTTAACCGGTCATTACAGTGCACGCTAATGCTGAGGCAAAGTGGCAGCTTCAGATGGAGCGAATCCCCCCCTCTGCCATACCACCCACCCATCCGCCCTCCTCTCCCTCCTCCCTTTCATCGCCACTTGTCCTTGTTGGCCTGACGACGGACGGCGGTCAACCGCTGAGCATACCCAAAAGAAACATCTTCTGCATCAGTCATATTGGAGGTGACGGCCAATCAAATCAGTCAGATCATTTAGACAGCTATTGCTCTCAATCACTTCTATGCACAAAGGTATATGGATAAAAATAAATAAATAAATGATTCAATAAATAAATAAATATATATGTAGAATGGGGAAAAAATGCTGACAAGAATGAGCAGCCTGGCTTTTCCCCAATCCCCAAGTGATTGAAATATTAATTTGTCCTTAGGCTATACAGTGAACGCAGGGCCTTTGGTGGCCTCTAAGTGGTATTTTATTCTGAGAAAAAAAAGGAAAGGAATAGAAGTGCTGAGTGCATGAGGCATGATTAATTTTTGTGGAGAACTTGCTTTTCAGGAAGTCAGGCCCGTTGAGGAATAGTGACAGGCAAGGACGTGGCATTACTATCTGCCCTTGGCCCTTACTAAAGTGTGTGTGTTATAGGGGTTTACATCCACACCCACACACTTTGCAAATCCTGGAAGCCAGGCATCATTATTGTCTTTGATGGCTGTTTACATAAGTAAAAAAAAAAAAGTGAATAGGCAATTTATGATTCATTCATAGGAACCGCCAGAACCACTACTGTGAAATCCCTATTTTACCAACACCTGCCCCCCCAAAATAAGCTCTCTAGTTATCTTCTGAACTAGCTCACAACTAACACAGCTGATCATCACAGGGTTAAACTCTGGCTCCACTCTGATCGCACTTTCCTGAGCACACATGCACACACACACACACACACACACACACACACACACACACACACACACACACACACACACACACACAGAGCTCACATCAAACCACAGTCAGCACCCTCGCTCTGAATGAATTGCCTGAAGTTTTAAAAAAGACAGTTAAATAATGACCACATGAAAGGGAAGTCATTAAATTCTTTATCAGCCTCACAGTCTCCATGACAAACTCGCTGATAATCTTAGCGAGAGAGAGAGAGAGAGAGAGAGAGAGAGAGAGAGAGAGAGAGAGAGAGAGAAAGAAAGAGAGAAGGGAAAAGGTAGAAGAGAAAGAAAGAAAAAAAAGGGTGCCTGATCTCAAAGAGGGATTTTTCTGGAAATTATCCAAGAATAATGTTCTAGCGTGTAATTACTCCTGCTAAGTTACGGTGCTTGTGAAAGATCATTTGTACTGTATGTCTAATTAGTGAGCCCTTTGGATTGCAGGATCTGGAGGAACATTTCGGAGTTGGTTGGTGCTGAATCAAAAGCACCTGAGCATTCAGTAGGGATCTCTGTGAGGACAATATTACCTGAACACGAGTGAGTTAGTTGCCGGTGCAGTGCATGACACCAGGAGGTGTGAGTTTCTAGTTTCTAGTACATAAAAAAAAAAAAGATAGAAAAAAAAAGAAACTGCAAGAAAATAGCCGCAGTAAACATTGTTCACCCCTTTCTAAACGCTGGGCCCTGACCACATCCTCTTCATATTTTACACAAATGTCCTGTTCACACGCCATTTCTGAGCAAACACATAAATTTAGCAATGACACTTCGTGATCTGCTATCTGCCTAGTGTGGGGCTTTTTCTCTCTCTCTCTCTCGCTCTCTCTCAACCTTTTTTCTTTTTTCTCATAGTTAACTAAATTAAACACGACATTCTCTCAAGTTTAGTGGTGAAGTGTGAAATTATGACACACACACATACATGTGTTTTCTCTCTTTTCTCTTCAGTGAATGGAGTCACACCATCTGTACCCCCCCCTCCCCCCTCCACACACACATGGACCCCATCCCACCCCTCTGAGGTTGTCAGAGGTTGTGTGTTCCCTCTTTCCTTTCCTGGTGCTCATCTCTGCGTATCTGCCGAGACCTCCGAGGTGGAGTGTATGACAGGATACACACCCCTAGAGCAGCTGGGCCTGCTCTCCCTGCTCGCTCCCGTTCCCTTTACACACCACCTCCGTGACTGCCGTCTTTATCCGCAGCCAACCTGTGCCGTCCCGAACACTACAACCTGAACTCCGGATCATCAGCCTGCTGCATGTGTAAAAAGAAGGCACTGCTAAACGAGTTGAGAAGAGATTTTCACAGCATCAAGCTTCTGCTAAACGTGCTGGGAAGAGATTTATTTTTTTTTCTTCACAGGATCTGACTCCTGCAGAAATCATTCATATTCATGCACTAACGTATTAACGTTTCAAAAATCCTCCGTTCTCGTACGGGAAATAAAGATGTAATTGTCAAATTTAATACATTAGAACACACAGCTCACTGAGCACTGACTTATTTCTGCCTCAACAATTTCTGTTTTGTTTTTTTGTCCCCCCCCACCCAGTCTGCATTATAAAAAACTGCTTTATACCTTCAATTTCTCAACTTAATTTTGTTCAGGCTCCATTTGGTCGGAGCGAGTGCGCGCACAGATAAGAGGCCGATGATGAGGAAGCATGTAGAACACAGAGTCTGGAAACCTCCTGAGAATGCTATTAGAGGCGGCTTTACCGGGGCCGCTCACTACCACTACAGCACTTATCAGCTAATGGATTGTGGGTATCAAGGCAATGATCACAGCAATAACAGGTCTAGGGCAGCAAAGCAGCCCCTCAATATTTGCCCTAATCCTGAAATCAGAGATTTGTGTACTGTCTGTGAAGCAAATGAGCCCACATGTGCCCTTTTTACTGTCAGACAGATCAGAGAGAGAGAAACAGAGAGAGAGTGAGCAAGAAAGAAAGAGAGAAGAGGAAGTAGTAGTGGTAGAATGGTGTGAAAAAGAAAGATGGGACCTGCTTGCTTATTCTTCCTTTTTCATAGATCATAAACTTTGTTGCTAAATGCAATGAACTAAAACGAGATCACGGTTCCTGTTTAGCTTCGTTCGCTGGTATTTCACATCTAGGGTGCACTAAGATATTACATAATCGTTTGAAACATTGGGGTTGTTTGTTAACTGGCATCTACAATTCTATAAAATATCGGGAACACCCCCCCCCCCCCCCCCCATAAATAACGAATAAAAAAATTATGTATTAAAAAGGAAAACAGAATGTGCAAAAGGAGAAGAGAACTTGAATTGTGTGAACCATTAAGCAAGATATTTCATGTCATACTTGAAAATTCTGCGGTGTGAAAATGGTGTTTATTAGGGCGCTAACCTGTGTCAGGGTTGCTAGTAGTACTTAGAGCAGCAGCAGCCAGCCTCGCCATCATGGGGGATATCAAGCCTTTGCTGGCCGAGATCTTGTCCATGATGGATGAAGCGGAGTAGGAGGTCGGGGTTGAGGCCACAGATGCCGCCTCACCAACTGAGCTGGAGCTCGAAGCCACAGAGTCCCGGGGTGTAGAGAGGGAATTGCTGCTCACAGCAGAGATCATGCTAGCAGCTGCTGGGGGTATCTGCAGGGGCAGCCTGGGTAGAAGTGGGAAGAACGAGTTGGTTGCACCGCTCAGGGCACTTCCAGAGAGTGCCAGGGCCACAGGCATGTTGCTGGGAAGAGCTTGCGAGAGGAGAGTGGAGATGCGGCTGGCGGCAGGTAAAGCGGTAGTCGGCTTGACGCTGGGGCTGGAGGTATTGGCTGTAGTGGGTGTGGACATCAGGTGGGGCAGAGTGGATGACTGCTGGGTGGTGGGCGAAGCGCTAAGGCTGGAGTTTTTGCTACTGATGGCTGAGAAGTCCACAAGGTCATCGTTGCTGGATTCTTCATGGTCCTCCTTGGGCAGGAGAAAGGAGGATGTGAGGCCAAGCATGCCTGAGGATCGGACGTGACGGCGCTCGTGTTTGCGCTTGTGCGAGGTCATTTGGCTGGTGGAGGTGAAGGTGAAGCCGCAGCCCTGGCGAATGCAGTGAAAGTGGTTGGTGGCCTTGCTGTATACGCAGCCCTCGTACTTGCACTCCTCATACTTGTAGAATTTCTTGAAGCCGTCCTTGGCGTACGCGTCATCCTTGATGTGGTAGCTCTTGTGCTTCTCAATGTCACACTTGTTCTTGAAGGTGAAGGTGCATCCGGGACGCCTGAGGGGAAAAAATGGCCTTTTATTAAGCGCTGTTTAATTTGTGTGTATTTTACATGGACAGTATCCAGATGTCTGTAGATTTCTGGTCCTCACCTGCAGTGGAAGTGGGTGGTCTTCTGCCCATAGAACTGACAGCTCACAGTCCCACAGTCCTCTGTGGCGCGAAACCTCTGGAAGCCATCGTTTATCAGCTGTGCATTCTTCTTATGGAAGTTTTCATGAGTCATGACATCAGAGGTGCTAGTATACACCTTGTTACAGCCCACCTAGTGGAAACAGGGAAAGGAAAAAACAAAGGTGCTTGAAGTAGACGTGAAGCAGAGGCGGGCGACAACCTACAGTAAACATTGCGGCTTTCAGAAGGTTGCAGGGGAGGAAAATGAGTACTCTGAAAACTGTATGTCGGTGGTTGGATTTCTGTGTTTGCACAACCGATTCTACAAAAAGAAAACCAACCAGGGGAGCAGACAAAGCTTCTGACCTAAAAAAAAAAAAAAAAAAAAGTCTACATAATTTCCTTCAGATTTAGTGAGAATGAGCGAACAGAAGTGACAGTGCAGTTCTATTTAAACTGGTTCCACTATCATTCGAACTTCAGATACGACTTAATCCATACACGAATGAAATGCAAAGCGTTCATGAACGAAAAGAAAAGTACAGAACATGCATCTTGTCATATACGCATGCCTAATTCTTTCCTTTAGCAGGAATAAAGTAGTCAGTGGTAAGAATTTAATTGTGATTTCTCATCAGATCAGGGTGACTGCATGAGACTTATTTGCCTGGAAATTGCACATAAAAAAAAAAAAAAAAAAAAAAAAAGCGATATATTTCTGCTGAACAGCTGCGGCATGTTTTCTCATAAGCAATGCATTCAAAGTGCAAGGTGAGTGCAAACGACAAAAAAGTGCACTAAACTTGCATAGTGTAAGCCTGACCTTAATAAATAAGAGAATGCAACTGCAACATAGCAGAGTGGTGTGTGGTTAGAACTTTCTTCCATTTAAGGCTTTCCACACATACAACTCTGTATTAGAAGGCCACCGTCTCTGACTTGCTGTTAAATTGCAGAACGAATGTAAGAGATGAAGGAGGGGAGGGGAGGAGGTAGTCACAGAGACTGTCACTTTCTTTCGTCTGAACGGTTCTGTTACTCAGCAGCAGCACTCAGGAGCCCTCCGGGCAGCAGGGGAGCACGGACTAATGTTTGAATTAAAACCAGCAATTGTATATCATCCCTGGCACTTTTCCGCCACGCAAACAGGGCAACTTTGCCATATTGAGTCAAACAATGAAAAAAATGCCACTCTGTTTTTTTCCCCTGTAAATCAGCAGAACGGGTGCCAACATCTGCTGGTTCTCAGGGCTGTTAAAACAAGAGCTGAAATGTCTAATAACAATTACGCCGTTAGGGGGGTTTAAAAGAGAATACATCTTTAAGCCATCTGCCCTTGGCCGCTGCACCCCACGGCGAAAAAGCACTCGGGACGGTGACACCTTGAAAATAAGCAGACGTGAAAAAAAATTAAACAAATCCGCCGGGATATAATCTTCGACTCTCCACTTGGTACTAAAAGATGAAAAATGTCGCGTTCGTATAAACAACTAACCGAAATTTTTATCCATGCCAATTAAGGAGCGAGAGAGCGTGAGGGAAAGTGCACGGCCGTGTCTCGTTCATCCGTTTTAATTTGTCTCTTATTTACTTTATGACACCTTTTGTCAAATGGATGAAAACTGCTCTTAAATGGTAATTCTGGCCTGATGGAAAAAAACTCGAAGAACCTGAACTCCCTTTTATAGGCCTGGTTAAGCGGCGCGAACGGGATACGCGTCTCGGTTCGCCTCGCTCTTGCCCTTCCTATGGCTGGCATCGTGTGTGCACAGGCAGTGATGTGACATGTGATCTGGTATAACTTTATTGTATTACAACTGCTACGTTTTCTCGGGTTTTTTGTTTGCATCAAATCGAGCCTGCGATTGTGTCGTGTGCACTCGTTTACTTTTTGCGGTTTTTCGTTTTTCGAATTGCATTCTGGTTACCTTCTAGTGTGCAACCTTTTCACTCTGACCTTAGCTGCATTCGTCATACGAAGAGATACTCTGACCTTATGCGGTGTGTCTGTGTGTGTGTGTGTGTGTGTGTGCAATGGTGTTATGCTACACTGTTTACCTGCATACAGTGGTAGTGAGTGCTCTTGCCATTCAGGTGGCAGCCGTGGTAATACACACTGCAGTCATCCAGAGGGCTGAAGCGCATGAAGCCATGCTGCAGCGAGTTGTCCCTCTTCTTGTGCATGTTGTAGTGCCTTATCACATCCTGTTTACTGGTGAATCTCTGTTCAGCAGGAACACAGCAACAGGTTACTAAAGGCTGCTGTATGTGTGTGTGTGGGTGAGTGTGTGTGTGTGTGTGTGTGTGTGTGTGTGTGTGTGTGTGTGTGTGTGTGTGTGTGTATATGTACTGAAGGAAACTAGCAACATGTTATTTTATCAGTCTGGCAACAGCTGCACAGCATTAGAGCCAACTGGCAGCCAAGTCAGCGATGTGAAGCATGTGTCCGGTGCAAGACGTCTCCGACTGATCTCATCATAGAACGAGCATGCATAAAGTTATTTATTTATTTATTTATTTATTTATTTATTTGATATTAAATAAAAATTTTCTTGCTTCCACCCATTCACCCCTCCGCCTCAATATGAATACAAGTGCACATGTTACTGCCTGGTTGTTTGCACACAAAAAAAATCCTCCGCCTGCATCTTTATTACTTTTCTGCCGTTTTTTAATTAAGACGGATCGCTCGACTTGCGAGATCATAGTTGCGATGTTCTCAGCTTCAGAGAAATTATGTTCCGTGCAGACGATTTCTCAAACGTGCGGCAGGGAAAAGAGATGACAAACAAACAAACAAACGAGACACCAAAAAAAAAAAGAAAACGTTTCGCTTTTCATTCCCCCAGCTGATTGCGATTTTTTAATTAAAGTAGTAAAGCATGTTTATTTTTTTTCGTTCTGGTTTCGCATTTAATAAGAAGGGAATACGCAAAGATTCCTTCCTAGGATTATCCAAACTATGGAGAGCGGAGAAACGGAAACATTTGTAAAAAACGAACAAACGGGATGTAGAGAGGAAAAAGAGATCTTGAGATAGAAGCGAGGAAGCAAATCTGCGGTAACTGGGCTTAAGCTGATGTTACAGGAAGTGTAACAAGAGACAATAAAATCAATGAGCTTATTTTCTACAGAAATATGCAACAGGAGACAAAAATATGAAAGAAACGTCTAAAATGCAAAATGTAATTAGGTATACATGAAGCTTGTCTTACATACAGGAGGGGAAAAAAAACATTGCTCACAGAAATACACGTCTCATTCGAGCAGGTATTGTGTATCGTCTTTCCTGTTTCGGGACAAAAAAATATCCGCAACAATATTGGGTCTGATTAGGCCAGATGCCTCAGATCTATATGATAGAATCTTCCAGAACGGTGGGAAAAGAGATGAAACAGATCTTTAAGTTTCAGTCAGAGTGGTCAAATGGGGTTATGAGGACCTGCTAAATTTATTTTAGGATTCCCAGTACTGTGCAGGATGAGCACAAGGCCATGAAAGGAGAAGAAGGGCCCGGTGTTGTAGCGGAGCGGACGGATAATATTCCACCGCTGTGTCATGTAACGTTTCGTGAGTTATCACTTCCAAAATCTCCTCTCATTCGAGCCTCGCTTTTCTTCGAGGCTACAGGCAAATCTACCCAACCTTTCTGCAGATATCTGCCTGTCATCGCCTCCGTCTCCCAGAGCAGCCTGGGGTTCGCCTCATTGAGCTGCTTTTATAATAAAATGGGTTACAACTGTACATTTGTGCAAAAGGCAGTCTGAGTAATTGTTCTCTGACAAGCTCAACGCGAGCTGCTAAGCCGATATACAGTTCGTGCAACAGCTGTCTTCTCTACTAACAAGATCTCGACATGTTTGTACTGAAAAAGAAAAAAAAAAAAGGATGGGAATTACTACACAAGCGGTCTGCACACAGAGAACAGCTTTTGGTTGCATAAGGATTTTTGAACAGATCCACTCGTATTTGCCTTTTATTTTCCCACCACGTGAACAGGACTGCTTGAGTGCCAGCGTTTCTGATCTGCTTAATGCTGATTCTGCTGCGTCGTACATGACAACTCTCGGGACATGGATAAGATTAATAACGTGAAAGCGGGATTAGCAGTGGCCCCAGAGTAATAGCAGATGTCCTTTGAAAGAAAAAAGAGTGTGTGTGTGTGTGTGTGTGTGTGTGTGTGTGTGTGTGTGTTAGGGGGGCTACTTCAACAATGCTATTGAGGAATTTATTTTACTAATAAAAAGCGATTCAATGAACATGATATTATTCAGTGCTGCACTTCAGCGTTTCCTGTTTTAAGGACATTGAAATCGCCCCTCTTCTACACGTTTATCATCAGCCTCTTCAACAGACAGCGCCAAAAGAGTGTCGGGACACTTTCTTATGACACCGAGGGCCTGTGAGTTATACACTCGTCCTCTCATCAGACGGGGGTCTGGAAATCTCGCCGCTTGTTCGCTCAGACGCCTTTTTAAACCGTGAGACATGGCTGTTTCGGGACATTCAACCGTGGCTGTTAAGCTACCACATTATTCGGCCCACATCATCTCATTTATCAAGGCGTCTTAGGAATTGGTTGGGGGATACTGATGGGGATACTGATGGGGGCAAAAGGCTGAATGTGCAGTCTAAACTAACTGTAAAGGTATTAGGAATTATGCAGTTTTAGAGTGATATGACACGATCACATCATTAGTTCTTTTTTTTTCCTTGTTTTAAAATATTAAAAAGGTGCCGTTTAAAAAAATGCATTATTATATCATATTAATTCGTAATATCTCGTTTAATAATTCATCTGCTTGACATAAAAGTTTCAGCAGGATAATATGGAAGGTTTTAATAGAAAAAGTGCAAATTTGTAAAAAAAATTAAATAAAATTATATATATAGACTTTTTGTATTGTATTTAAATTTTATACTTTTCATTAAAAATAATTATTGCAATTAATGAAGATTTAACTAGACTACATACTCTGATGCTTATATTCTTTTATCATGATGTGTACAGTATTCATGGGAGATAGAATCCTTAACTTTACAGCATTCAGTATGTATGTGTGAGTGTGTGTGAGTGTGTGTGTGTGTGTGTGTGTGTTGGGGCAGGTGAGCTCACCTGATAGTTGCACTCTGGGTCCATGCAGTGGTAATGCTCTCTGTACTGATAGGCGCAGTGCACATGTCCACAGTGCTGGCTCCCTGAAAACCTGCAAACACAACCATCACAAAAAAAAAAAATTGTCTTTCCAGATCAAGCTAACTGCTTCTGGGCTACAACAAAACAGTCATTGCTGCCATGAAACAAAAGCCTTTTATGTGCAATTAAAAGCATAACCTTTCGCCGAATGTTCCGAATGAGCGATTTTCAGCCTCTTCTTGTGAGGAAGTGAAATGTGACCTCTATCCTTTCGAGGCTTAGCTTTAAAGGGCAATTTAGCCTTTTATCCTCGACTGATAAACACCCTCACACTGACAGAATCATCTTCACGGCGTACAGGAGCCATTACTGGCGACTACAAACGGGCGCAGGAAAAGCGAGATCTCATACCTGCCCACGCTCCCACAACCATGTGATTACAATTCACACTTCAGTCACAGCAATCTCTACCAAATTAGTTCCATTGGCTTCAGAAGCAGTAGGTAGACTCTTATTAAACTGTAACCCCCAGACGTAATTCACTCATTTGCCTGTGCTTTAAACCTTGCCAAATCAGCGCTCGACACTCCAGGTTAACAGGCTGTGCTTTAATCAGGGAAAGGTTAGGCCTAATAGAAAGGTTTGAGTGTGTCTGTGCGCTTCCCTCCCCTTCCTCTGCTCTCCTCGGTGTCTGACTGGCCCAGGCTGTGGCAGATTGGCACTGCTTTAAAGAGGCCCATTTCCTGAGTGTTTACAGGCTGATTATAACCCTGACGATGATGACTGTTAAAAACCTCCAATTACAGCTCAAAACACACAAATAAACATTCGCTTTGCTGCTGCCAAGAGCACCATCTGCCGAAGTAGACCGAAAACGGCGGATGAAATTTTTCTTCTCGCACAGAAACATTTTTCCCGATCACACTCGGGTGCTTTCATGCCAAGTCTGAATCAGAGAGAGATTACTACTATTGGTTCATTTGCTATCTGGTTTCATGCTACATTGATGAAAACTCGTTCATTCATCAAATAAAAGCGTGAAAAAGGAAAAGACAACTTTGCTACAAAAGATCTCTATAACAGAGTCAATAAGTATATAAATATCATTTTTTTCTCAGTTTTTTTATCACATCCGGTGTTTATTTTCACTTGATATTTTGTGTCAGTCCAAACACTCAGGATCGCAATGCTGCCTTCTGAGTCGGCATAGCAGCTCAAATCTATCAAACATATACCCGACGCATCTAAAACATCTGACTTCCTTCATTTGAATTTAATTTCTCACATGAACCATGCAGTTTAAGTGGAATTGAACTTGACTTTCCCTCAGTCCAAGAGGGTTTCGGGTTGATTTTGTTTTTTGGAGAGGACATGTGGTGTGGTTAGGTCCTCGAGTGCTTTCCGCTCTTTGTACAAAATAATAAAATGAAAAATGCATGTAGGGTACAATCCATACTATACCTAACAGCCCCCTCGAGTGCCACACACACTCATCGGTCTGTTCATCCTTGTGTACATTAGTGTCTGTAGGTAGAGCAGTCCACCCCTCTGCTCATCACCCAGCTGCATCGCTTTGCTAGTGAACAAATTCCCACTCGCCGCGTCAGGGGGCTAATGGGCCGCTGCTATTCAGCAGCCGATTAAATATTAATATGGCCACGGAAAAGAGATTGCCGCACATCTCGCGTTACAATGCAGACGCGCCGATCAAAGCGCAAAAGCGACGGTGGGTGCACGAAAGTGTTTAAGAGGCAAAACTGCGACTAAACGCTGTGAAAGAAGCTTTTCAACCTCAAACTCTGGAGGAGCTCGGAGATAAAGAAGTTTCTCCCTCTTTTCCTGCAGGGGGGAAGTTGGGTGTCGACGAGTTTACAAAGCTGCTTTTTAGTGTCAGTGTGCTCTCATTAGTGAGGAAGCCGGTGATGATCCTCCCTCAGACACCTCTTCCAACACACACACACACACACACACACACACACACACACACCCTCCGCACCAGGCCGCATTTGCCCTTTTTATGAGTTCTCATTTTCCTTTTTTCTCCTCCTCTTCTTCCCTTTCTTATTTTCCCCAGCACGGAAATTGAAACTGTATCTGGGCTTATCTGCTGCCTCCCCGCGCATCAACTGCCGAGATGTTTAGACAAATTTTATGCATTATGCAGTGCAAATATCAAAACAGTTCTTGGCAGTGCCAGCAGAAGCCTCATTAAAAATTCCTTAATTAAATCTTCTTGCAAAATGTAATCAGTCCAAGGAGGGTTTTGTGTGTGTGTGTGTGTGTGTGTGTGTGTGTGTGTGTGTGTGTGTGTGTGTGTGTGTGTGTGTGTGTGTGTGTGTGTATATGCGTATGTGTGTGTGTATGTGTGAGTGTGTGT
Organism: Silurus aristotelis; assembly: GCF_946808225.1. Classification (NCBI taxonomy): domain Eukaryota; kingdom Metazoa; phylum Chordata; class Actinopteri; order Siluriformes; family Siluridae; genus Silurus; species Silurus aristotelis. The sequence goes on from NC_139592.1 coordinate 6,839,110, forward strand.
GTCTTTGCACAAGCAAGTGCGTGTGTCTGTTAGTGCCAAGGCTTTGATTTGTGGCCTTCATGTTACGGCTTTGGGAGACTAATCATTTACGCCACAGCCTCAGCCTCTTTGAAACGCCGTTTTTTTCCCCTCCCTTTAAAACCTGAATAAATAAACAAATGATAATCACCTTTCTAGTGTCACGGCGAAATGAACACGGAACCTGATACGGCGGCACACTGAATCTATCTCTGTGCTTTGTCTGGATTTGTGAATGTCTGTCATTTAGTTCATTCAGTGTCTTCATTTGTGGCAGAGATATTGAAAATCCAAAAAGGGGAGGTGGATAAAAAAAAAAAAGAAAAGAAAAACTCAAACAACTGTTATCTGAGCAGCTAGTTTTCTATGAAAAACTGCTCAGGAGTGTGTGAACACAGGGGAGTCAGCTTATTTAAAAAAGCAGCTAATGTGTGAAATGTATTTGCAAACGTTTCCCGATGTTTGCTTAAGATTTCGCAGCCTTTGCCATCGTTATTACATGAAGCGCAGTGTTGGCAGGAAGTGTGGTACTGCCAAAAAAATTACTCACTTGCTTTCTTTTATGTAAATTCATCTTCCTGCTTGCTTATAAGTAATTTATAGTCTATGCACAAAAGCAATTTTGCCTACGTGCTTTATGAGTCTATAACACATCAAGAAAACAAAAACAAACAAACAAAAATAAAACCAGGAAGTTGCTCCGAAAACGCATATTTTCATACCTTGCAATATATTTCTGGTAGACGTTGATGTCTTCTGTCACGGGTTTCTCCGCAGGAAGGCCGTTTCTGTTGTAGTGCACAGAAAAGGGATGGAATTAATGGTAACGCATGCAGTCGTTAATAATAAAATCCTGTCACAATATTTACTTTAGCGTTTCAAACTTCGGCCTATCAATAAACATTTTCTAGCATGTCACGGGGGGTTTATTTGCGAATAAATCAGGGGAGGTAGAACCGAACCTTGATGCATGCCTTCCCAAAAATGAACGCAGAGCAGAGATGTTTCTGAATGCATAAATGATTCATGGGCCTTTTTTTTTTCCTTGAGAGTGCACAAATGGGAGGATGAAGTGATGAGGCTAGTCTGACGATGACTATATGCTTGCCTGTGTGTGTGTGTGTGTGTGTGTGTGTGTGTGTGTGTGTGTGTGTGTGTGTGTGTGTGTGTGTGTGTGTGTGTATGTGTGTGTGTGTTGGGGGGGGGGGATATGTGTGCGTGTGTTTTTTACTCAACTGGCTGTGATTTGAAGGATGACTAAAGCTCTTATTGCTCCTTTTATCATCATCTAAGCAGTGACTATGCATGCAGCAGGTTCTCCACAAACCTGGCCCTGGTGACAACTTGAGCAGCTCCACTCAGGAGTTAGCCTCAGGTTAATATACCTCTCAAGGCAATGGCTTTGACAGCGGATTACCTGCTCTGAGTGCATGTGTATATGCTCATGGGTGTGCAGGTAAGTGTGATGGGAAGTGTGGATGAGAAATGCCGAGTGTGTATGAGTGTGGGTCGCTGTGCACGCTGATGTAAGAAAAGCCTGAGGGTCTCTAGGTCCTCACTGAGATAAACCTTAAGTACACAAGAAGTCACTGGTGAACAGAGACAGTCCCAGCCCTGCACAGTGCCCCATAAACTGGTTTTAGGATTTACCAGCCGGCCTAGCAGACCCTGGTTTAGCCACATTCCCACACTAATCAAACCACAAATTGTTACACTAGCAGAAGTAAAAGAGGAAATTGGCCAAAGTGTGATGCCAAAGCTAAACCAGCACCATAATTTTTTTATTGTAACATATATACTGGTGAAGTCATTTTTAGAGTTCTCGGAAAATAAGAGGCCAAAACGGACCCGAGAAAAATGAGACTACAGTCCTAAAATGTATTAATTTGTATCCCACAGTGACACAGTTTTAAGCTGTAATATATCTAACTATCAGGTATCCATGATCTAAACATAGACTTCTAAGGTTTTAATGGGTAATTCATTCACTGAGGTTGAGAGCCAACCATATATCATCACTGCCATGCCCATGGTGGGGGCTGCTGGGTCTGTAGTGATAGAGTGTAGCTAGTTCAAGAGCATAGAGTTCAGTGGGCATCTAAAAATTAAGCCCCTGATTAATTCAGACAATTAACACAGAGAAACAATGAAAAACCATTCGGGGAGTAGCCATCGTGCTGGCCTGGTTAACCTTGGGCAAAACCTAATATCGGGTCTTTCTGTTTTGGTGTGTAGTGGATATACGTGAAATGTGCAGCGACTCTTACTTGTTTGAGGAAACAGTTCCAGTAGTGATGGAGTCAGTCTTGGAGAAGCTGGATTTCATGAAGTCGGTGTTAAAGCCTATTTGGCCGCCCTGGTCCACCGGTAAGCACGGAGGTCCAACAGCTCCGGCAGAAGCAGCAGTGGGAATCACGGGTGTGGCTGGGGTGGCCGGTGTGGACGACAGAACACCAGGCATCATAGCAGAATCAGCCTTTCCAGGGAGAAGCTTCTGCATGTTCTGTATATCATATTTGGAAGGCCGGCCCACTTTACCTGTCTTGAAAGCTATTGCCCCACCCATATCAGGTTTGCCCTCTCCTGGCTTGAAGAGGTGCAAGTATTTGACATTCTCGAGGTCATATTTGGAAGGTCTCTTATAGGCATTGCCATTTTGCTGCCTCAGGCTCTCACCCATCTTCAGCTTCTGGATAAAGAAGTCATATTTGGAGGCTCGGGACGCCATGTTTTGGGTGGGAATGCCAGTTGGGTTGCTGCTAAGCGGGGCTTGCTTGTGTTCCATGCTGGTGGAAAACATCTGAGCCTCGGCTACTGGGAGGCAGGAGGAGGGCTGCAGGATTGTCGCGCTCTTTTCCGGAGCTATTTTCGAATTGAGCTCCTCGTGTTTGGTGTGTATGGGCCATGGCAGAGCTTCTCCAGCTTTCAGCTTGCGAATATACTCCTCATATTTAGAGAAGCGTGCTCGACGCGTGGCCTCCTCGCCAGTCAGGGATGAAGAGTCTGAGGTAGCAGCTTTCATCTTCTCAAAGCTGATTTTCTTTCCCAGATCGTCACGGCCCTCCTCATAGCCAAACATGTGGAGGAACTCATTCATGGTGCTGGCTGCATAGTCGCGCAGGACAGAGGATTCTCCTACACAGTAGAATGAACACATGTTGATCCCTTTTCAGTGATATTTCAGCCTTGAGTCAAGTATCGAAGTAATGCATATTTTGCAAAAACTGCATAGAGTGTTGGGTTGTGAGATATGACAAAAATGTCTATCACAATAAGCAAGGTTCACAGGAAAACTGTCAAAAAAAATGCTATAGCATGAGTTTTTAAGCTAATTTGGTAAAAAAAAATAAAAAGCAAAACAATAAAAAGATTATTAAATATCATGTATGTGGCATTGGTTTGCTATGAAAATATGTTTCTGTCTTATACACTGCGACAGTGTATTAGTGTGTACAGTGTGAAAAATATTGAACTGGTAGCCACTCAAACGTTCTTCATTTACTCGTGCAATGAAAGTTCACTTTTTCTTTTACAGTTAATTAAAACACACTGTCCTCCCCAAGGACAGAGCGAAAACGCAATAAACGCATAGTTTAATTGCGTTATGTAGAAATTAATTCTGCGCCATTAACTTTCATCCAGGTTAGGGGAAAAGGTTCAGGGAGATGGGCTGGAAGGAAATGCTCTGGTGTAAAAAAGCAGGAACTACTTAAAGACCCTGCAGGGTTAGTGAGTGTTTCTGTGTATGCCTGTGGAAAGATATTTACACTCCAATGAAAGGCACACACCCCGAGTTTCATATAGTGTAGACGCATGCATATACATGCAAACATTTCATCTTGAGGTTGTATGTCAGTCAGAAGAGCTGGCATGATGCTTGCACCGTGTTTCAGATGACAACTTCGCCCCGGTGTCAGATACACTCCCGGGACCAGTGGCCTCTCTCTCTCTTTGTCCTGGCCTTACGCCAGCTCAGCTCCAGACCTTTTCTTCATTTATTTGATTGGCTTTTTCATCGCTGGCAAACGTAAGAGCGGTAACGCGAGCCACGGCCTTGGTAATTAATACCAAAATATTTCAGCTTTGGTCTCGTATTTCTGTGTTATGGCTAAATCGGTCTCTCTCCCCCATGCTTTTCACATCTCATTCTCAGCATGTAAAATAATCCCCAAATTTCCATCGCAGCATCAGGGTTACTCCTCTCCATAGCACATTACAATGAAAGGCGATCTGGCAGATTGAAAGATCATGAAAAATTTAAAATGCACTATATGAGGCATTTTAGAGGAAACATCCGCTTCTGTTTTTTTTGGGGGGTTAAAATATTTTTTTGGGTGAGGACCTTTGCTGAGTATAAAAAAACTAAAATGATTAACACAATGGAGTCCATTTATTAGGCTGAATAAATGATAAGGGCTGATTTATGTTTGCATCTGCATTTGATTGAGCTTTTCTGATACTGTAGGGCGTAGATCATTTGAGCTCTTTAATGCCAAAAGCAATTTTTTTTTTTTTATTATTTAATTCCTAATTAATAATTAACATCCTTTAACATTTGACAAGTACATTTTTAACTGTTTAAAGAACATGAGTCATTCTGATAAGGCTGGATACTGGTCGTAAAAATGTGACATTTTGTTCCTGTATAGTATGTTCGTATTGGACGTGACTGCTTCGGGGCTGTCGTGTTGGGACATGCGATTTTACCCGGCTTTAAAGTAAGCACAAGGTCTTTAATCTCAATCCGTGAACACTTTCCAAGGACACTAATCAAAGCCACTCGTGTCTCTGGTCTTATTTCACCCATAGGCTTTCAAACAGAGAGGAAAGTCCCATCGTTTCCATATAGAAATCCCCCTCTGCTTTGCTCAAAGTTGCTATCTATGATTACTGTCATTGGCTGTGTGTCTAGTAAAATCTGTATTTGCAGGCTTGTTCTGTTTTCCTGTATTCGTGTACATACCCATATTGCAGTATTGCATGTAGTTGTGGTAGTACTAGAACTAGTAATGTCAGGAGGAACGTTTTCAGCAGCTGGGTAAAAAAAAAATAAAAATCTCTAAAAATAAACGTAATAGACAAATGTTTTTGAGTGCTGAGCGCACTATCAATGTCAGCAGAATGATTAGACTCAAACTGCGCACATTAAGCCAGGACCTGAGCGCAGATAACCTTTTAAAACAGCATGTAAATGAGCTTTTCTTCTCCAACCTTATCACACATCCTCCTAATCATGCCATGTGCATGTGGCTGGGAAGCCGCGGCTTTGGCGGAAAGGTGTGATTTGCCTGGCTGCGCTCCCGAACTCGCTTGCTTTACCTCCCTCCCTCCTTCCCTCGCTCACACACACACACACACACACACACACACACACACACACACACACACACACACACACACACACTCCCTCTCTCTCTCTCTCTCTCTCTCTCTCATCGCTGGAGAGTGTAAAAAGAAGTACCCTTAGTCTTGCCACTTTACACTGCCACATTCCAGCCTGTGACACAGTCCTTGTCTGCGTTTGAGGCAATTGAGCAACATTTTTTTTTCCCACACCGTGTGATAATAAATAGGCACAAGGCTATATCTCTCTTTGCTGGCCAAACATGGCCATTGAATCCTGGGGTGAGCATCTAAATGTGTGTGAGAAGGGAAGAAATGATTAGGACCCACTTATAGGCGGTGGCTATTTCTGGACTAATCAAGGATTAACTGACAACTTGAGTACAGCAGGGGAAATGCCATCCAGTGGTGCTAGCAATTGAGGTTTTTTTTATTATTATTATTAATAAATGAATTTGTTTATTCATTTGATATTGCGAGTAAAAATGTATTTCATACAACAAATGGAAAAGCTAATAATGTGGTGACCAATAATAATCAGTAACCAATTGAAAAAATGTCAAAAAATAGTGTTCCTGTTTCACTACTTACACATGTTCGAAAAGGAAAAAGTAATAAATATATAAATTAAGCTGTCCCCATATCACTAAAACAAATGAGGAAATTCTTGAAAAGAATCTCATTCGCACCCGTGGTCCAGCTGTAATTATTTGAAACTCATCTCTCTGACTGCATTCACTCTCTTGCTTTGCATAGCCGACTTTTTTTCACGGCCCGTGTGCGGGGCGTCAAAAGCTCTGCGCGAGGAGCATTCTGGGCTCGCGGAGCTGATAGGGAACCCACATGGCGCCTCCAAGTGAGGAGTTAAATGTTTTGAAGGTCGCAGTTTCTCTCATTGATCTTGCAATGTTTGTTAATTACATTGTCACTGATGTTGTGAGAGATAATTAAGCCACTATGTTTATATGCATAATTATGTGTGCTCCGCATCAGCCTTTGAAAGACAGCAGCGAGGAAAGGGAAAGGGGGGGGAGAAAAAAATATTTTAATTGTGAACCGAGCGGTAACACGGCAATATAGATGCCCTAGTTACAATTAACAAAAGAGGAGGAGGGAGAAGAGGAGAGGGGGAGGAAGAAAAACAAGTCAAAAAAAGAAGACTAAGAAGAAGAAGAAGAAAAAAAGAAGGGTGCATGTGCTCGATGTAGCCTTGAAACACATTGCGGCTGTTGTAAGATGCACTGTTAACGGATGCAGACAAAAGGTGTAGCGTATTTCACGTGCCATGTTTGCAGGCTTTTTTTTTTTCCTTTTTTTGAACAAATAGAACTAATTAAAGCCACAAACATTTTCTGAGAAAACTTTCAATAAGAAAAGAGCACTTCCCCGCACTATAAGGACGAGCAGAATTAAACCGCCACAGGCAAACAGTCACGCTAGTGGAAAATAAGATGAAATGGAAAATGGAAAATAGGTCTTTTGCAAACTGTAAGCAAAAAAAAAAAATTTACCAGACCAACCAGATTTTAACTGCTGTACTGAAAAAAAGGGGCAGCGGTACCTTATCTGCATTTGTTATCTACTTCAGCTTGAGTGGTATTGCGCTTTGAGCACTACTGTACCTCATAGATTGCAGATAAGTCTGTGGCCGGTCTCAAAGTTCAGCCTGTTGTTAAGCAGTAAATATTTGTTTTTGCTGTTTTCTGGTGTTATTGCCACTTTATAGGATATGCCAACATGTTTGTCATCTAATCTGACTGATAGTAACGCCTGATACTACGAAAAGAAGGCATACGTTTTCAAGAGTAAAGTTTTTTTTTGTTTTTTTTCAGAGGTCAAAAAGCAAAACACTTGGACGGAACACAAGTGCAATTAGCCTGTTTTTGCAAGTTAGACGCTCGTAAAAAATGCGAGCGGTCCCTGAGCTCTTTTCTCCCACCGTGTCTATGTGGCTGTCTCTTATTTAATATGTCATACGTGAGAGCCGATATTCTGTGCTACCGAGTTGCTCTGCAGTGACAAGAGGCTTCAAACAGAGGCTTGGCTGCTATAGTGCTGGAGTTGGTAGGCAGTAAAATAAAACGCTCAAAATATAATCCTAGGTGTAATTGAATAGTTTAATCTGGCCTGCCAACACTACTGGCTCTTTGCTGCTATGTGTATAACACAGTTTTCTCTGTGGGCCTGGTCCAAATATTCAGTTATTGTTGCAGGAAATCGCATAAGTTCCTGTCTTTCCAGTTTCACCTGTCAGAACAGCGTCACTCGATATTTATGGAGTAACTCTAGACAGTGCATTTAGATAGAAATTGTTTAAACCTGTAGGAATACAGCTCTATTTCCTGTGTCGAACTCTCCTTGAGGTTATAATTTTTTAATGTTTTTGTTTTTTAAGGTAAGATAAAAACATGTCTTACCCTAACATCTAAAAAAGACCTCTAAGTGTTTTTAACCCTGAATGAGTACCTGGAGAAGAGAAGGAAGCTTGGCAGTTAGGGGTCTCACTGGACGGTGGGTAGCTTGTTTCTTTTTGAGGACTATCTGAGTCCCGGTCGTCATGGTAACTGCCCTCGTGGGACATAGGCATTGCTTCGGCGTCGTCCCCGTTGTCCTCTTCATCACTGCAGCCTTTGGGCTGTACCATGTACACGCCCTCTGGAGGCAAGTCTTCTCTGCCATTGGCTTTGGACCCCTTTGGCTCGTCGTCGTCGAAAGATGCGTGATCGTCGGCATACTCGCCGTTTACCCACTTCTCGATGGCCTCGCGCCGTTTCTGGTCTTCCTCTAGGCTCTGGCCCAGCGTCAGGCCTTCGGAGAAATCGCTGTCGGGTTTGTCGCCATCGTCGTAGTGCGAACTGCCCCGCTCGCTGTTGTCCGCTAGGTTCGGGTCACCCTCGGCATTCTGGGAGCTGCCATCGTACACCACCTGCCGACTCAACTTGGCACAGATAGCGTTGAGTTTTAGGCCACCTTTTCTTTTGGCGGCCATCGTGGATTTTCCTGAGGTCTTTTCAGTGCATAAACCCCTTTCAGCTGCAAATAAGAAAGAGAAAAAAAAAGCAATTTAGACAAGAATTGTTGATAACTAAAGCAATATTGTAATTCCATGACCCTTTTCCTCAGATACAATTATATGCTACAGATGAGGGTTAACAAAGCGTTTCAGGAGAGTGATGCTGTTCCGACACGGCACTTACATAGCATAGAACAAAGGCTTCCACAAGAATTAATGAAGTATTTTGAATAAAAGGCTGAATCCCGATTCTTCTTAAAAAAGTCAAATTCCACAATAAACAGGAAAAGAAATTAAGTTACATACAGTATATACACTGTAAGTACCAAGACAAAGAGAAAACAAGACAGAAGATAAAAGGAAAGACTTCATATTTTCTGTCACTGAGAACCTAGAAGCAAAAAAAAGGTGACGAGATCACAATCAGACCCCCAACGGCGCACTGAGCAGCAAATGCATCGAGATTTAATCCTTGACATGACAGCGGAATAAAAACAGCCTGACACAGTAGACCCGCTTTACCTAAAGAGGCCCAAGCTCCTGCCAGTGAGAGCTCTGTTCAGCCTTAACTCTGACAGCGAGGGGACGTGACGGCTCTCTGTAAAAAGCTCTCGAAGGCACACAAAAAATAGCATTAAGGCAAAAGATGGAGCTTTCAGCCAACAACTGTGAGAACTAAGACTTTAACCAAGCATCCGCTATATGTTCCACAGTTCCACTCGGGCTGCAGGAGCCGTGTGGAGTCCACAGGGTTTAAGGTATCTTCAATGCTCAAACACACCTGACTCAACTCACTGGTGGATGATAAAACTCAAGTGTGCTACAACAAGGGAATGACCAAATGGTGGCAGAATATGGGGCCTTTAGGTATGGAAAAGGAAAGGTGGCCAAGCAACTGGGTGTAGAGGATATTTTTTATTTTTTCGTTCTTTTAATTAATTTATTTTTTTTACCTCAGGTAGGGTCAGATTGTTCAAATGACTTTTCTATTAAATGCCCTAAATACCATTTCACTTTTGCACCATGGCAAATGTAAAAATTTTACAATATGGTCAAACCCCCCCCCCCCCCCCCCCCAAAAAAAAAAAAAAAACCCACACACAAACACACATATACACACACAAACATCACTCCTCCAAAAGAAACCCTCCTTTCCTATATAACATAGCAATATGGCTTCCCAACAATTATCCAGATCAACAAAGATGTAAAGAGACATGGCTGATTTTATGAAGTGGATATTTTTGCCGCTTTTTTTTTTCTTTCTTTTTTTCTTTTTTTTTTTTTTATTCAGAGCAGGAAATCTTAAAGACTCTGCAGGCCACATACAATACAGAACAGTAGAAGACTCAAAATTGTTCCACTGTGGAAGTTCCACAGGATGGTGTGGTATAAAAATGTCATGTTGGTGGTCTTTTAGAGATCAAAAACATTAATCTTAGATTGAGACACACATACATAGACCCACACTTCCTGTGTACACCTCAATGGCAAGAGGAGTTTGCTGATGTTAAAAGCCACTGTTTCTTTTTTTTGTTTGTATTTGGCACAGTGGCTTTAATGCTTACCTGCATCATATGATAATCAAAAATGTACTAACCTTAAGCAAATGCCTTTTATGAATAACCTGTTCTAAATGTTTCTCTAGGCAACCCTCTGTACAGACGCCGCTTTCTTTTTTTGGGCAGAATCCTCTCTTCTTTTATAGGTTCATAGCATGACTCAGAGATTCATGCCTTACCGAAGCTCATTTTTAATTAAGTTTTTCCAAGCACACTTTTACACGATGCTCTTTTCCCTCACTGTTCTGTAAAAGACATCGTCGACAGGGTGCACATTGATTTATCCAGCATCACACAGCTATTTCTGACCTGTTCTCATAAACTCATCAATACAATACAGGGGACATACCATTCTTGTGCAAACGCATGCAACAGATGACCTAATCAGGATTTCCCACTCAGTCATTCCATTACTACACTATTACGTCGCATTGTCTCTACAACTCTTCTTTTGTCTTCAAGTGTTAAATACACGCAGCTGAAGGTTACGCTGTCATGTCGGACAGCATCCTTGGGGTCCCGTGGCCTCGGCACATGCTTTCTCAGTTACTGTGTTTGTGCTCTGCCCTTCCTTTCTGAAACAATAAGCTGAAGAATTATGCGTCGAACGACGTCCTCTCCGTACCTCACACACACACATACACACACACATACACACACACCGCTGGAATCTAAACACTGCTGGACAACAGGCTTTCTCCCTGAGACAATTGCAGGGCCGGGGTGAAGGGTTCACACTGTAGAGGGCAGCAATTTAAGACCAAAAAAAATCGGCTGGAAAAACTATTAGGAAGTGGAAGACATAAATCCTAAGGTATTTTGTCAGAACACCTCCAAAAGGAAGATTGAGGTCATTTGGGCGTAACAGTGCAGTTCATTTTTTTTTGGTTACTGTGCTAATATTTCATGCTTTAAGTACAGATTTCCTGAACAGCACAATCCAGCTTCACCTTGTAGGACATATGTGTCAAACTCAAGGCCCGCGGGCCACATCTGGCCCGATGTTCAATTATATTCGGCCTGCAAGATCATTTTATATAGATCTATTATTATTGTTATTAATGGCCCGCCAATATGAAGTGCTGATAACACACAAAATACAGATCCCATAAGGCAGTGCTTCAGCTGCCTTGCCGACCGCTAGGCTACCTGGGAACATTCCAGCGTCACCCAAGTCGAGCTTCTGTTGATGTATACAACCCTATTGTAAAGTTATTGCGAAGCTCCTCACAATGGCGAAGAGTAAAGTTGATTCTGAAAACCGATGGGGAGCTGAGTAGATGTTTACTGACATTGCCGGTAAACCCGTGTGTCTTATTAGTGGAGCGAATGTGGCTGTAATTAAGGAATTGAATCTAAGACGGCACTACGAGACAAAACATCAGGAGAAGCTAAAAAACCTGAATGCAGAGCAGAAGATACAGAAAGTAGAAGAGTTAAAGAAGAATCTGACATTTCAGCAGATGTTTTTCACCAGAGCAAAATCACAAAGTGAAGCTGGTGTGAAAGCAGAGGAGAAATCAGAGTCACATCAGCCGGTTATTTACTGAGGGAGAGTTTCTGAAGAGCTGCATGATGAAGCTGTGAGATTTCTTGCGTTTGACAGGAGATATTTTTATGGAAAGCAAAAAAAAGGTTTTTTAAAGTTTAAGTTTATATATATTTTTTTAATGGCATGAAAGCAAAGAAATCCGATTGTTTTGATTTGTTATTTTAACGTTTATTTAAAAGCAAAATTTTTATAATTTTTTTGCAGCATGTTTATATTTGTAACTTGTATCATTTTGACAGGAGATATTTTTTATAGAGAGCAAAATATTTTAAGAATTTTTCTGGAATAATATATTTTTATTCATATTTATGTTAAAAAAACATTTAGTTTTATTGTGTTTAATAAATGTTTATCCTGTTCGGCCCACGACCTAAAGTATGCTTTGAGTTTTGGCCCCCTGTGCAATTGAGTTTCACACCCCTGTTGTAGGATGTGCTTTTTTGTCCATTATCCACAATGTGTGTGTGTGTGTGTGTGTGTGTGTGTGTGTGTGTGTGTGTGTGTGTGTGTGTGTGTGTGTGTGTGTGTGTGTTTTGCTAATGAGCACACACTTGTATTTACATTACTTGATTCTTGAGATCATATTCTGATCCTCCTACTCCTAATCTATAATCACTGTCCACTTTATTAGAAACACCTGCATATTCACGTATAAATCAAATCAGTAAATCATGGGGGATTAGACCGGTCAGATGATGTAGATGGCAGGGCTGCTATGTTAAAAAAGGAAAGTTTTGTTAACCCAAATAAACACTCTTATATCTAACATATCTGGGTATATATGAAACAAACCTTGAGGCAGATGGCCTATAACAACCCAAAACCATATTGGATTCCACTCTTAAAATGCAAAAATGGAAATCTGTGACTACATTTGAGCTCACTGTATGTTTTTTGATTTATTTTTTTTCGCACTATTTTGTGAAAACTCTTAAAAACGTTGTGTGTGAGATCTATACAATTCTGAAATACCCAAACCAATCCAAAAACATTTAAAATATCAAATTTACTACATGGTTTACTACATGTATTGTGCTGCTGCTACGTGATTGGCTGCTTGGACAACTGCACCAATGTGTTTTATGCAGCCTGGCATGCATCTAAAGTCTTGTGTTATGTCAGGACCTGCAGTTAAATGAGTAATAAAAACAGGCCTTGCCACTCATAACCGCTGATTTTGAGTATACGCCTGCCAAACGGAGCTGCTTCTGCTTTTGCCGACACTGCCGATTGCTATGGTAACTGCGCTGTTTACCTCCATTCGTTTGTGTGCATGATAGCGTACAATGCGATAAAATCAGTGGGGACGGAGATGAAAGCACAGGCAGTCACACGGGAGGCTTTCCAGCTCTCATGGGAGCACCGTTCGTGTTCACAAAAATAGGTGTAACAAGCAGCAAAGCCCTATTAATTCCACACTCTGACCTGCTTTTCTAAGCACAATTGAAAACGACAGGGACTCAGCCCGGGTCTCGGAGGTGCTCGAAGATGCTCGTCCACCTCGCCTTCATAAACGAAGCAGCAGGGATCATCATAACTAAACCAAACTTGTTTTTCTTAAGTGGATATGTTTATTGTAACGCTGACAAGATTTTCACGGAAAGACTGCAGAGCTGGAAGGCGGGTAATCCCGTTACTGTATAAGGAGAAAACCTTTGCGGGGGAAAAAAATGCTCTGACTATTTTAAACAATTTCAACAATAAGCGCGAGAGAGGTCTTCCGTTTTATCTGCACAGCCCGAGCCCGATGTACATCAAAGGCCTCGTACGTCCTGCATTTTGTCAGAACGGGGCTACTTTGCCACAGCAAATGCTTACAAAAATGACTAAAATAAAAACGCTCTTGGAAAACCAAAAAAAACAAACAACGAATGAGTCTGTCACGTCTCTCCAGACTCTCTATGTCTTCTTGTTTAATGTGGAGCTTCTGTTTATGTGCCAGAATGATATCATGCCCAATCAAGTGGTGTTTCAAATCCTAATAATGCTGTTGGAAGTGCATTATTTGTGTGAACGTGTGCAGACTGTAATCAGCCTGCCAGAGTGGGGAAGTGGCTGTTAATGACTGCTTAGATTGGCATGTCCTGTCCTCTCCTTTTCTCTCTCTCCCCCTCTCTCTCTCTCTCCTTTTCTTTCTTCCTTTTCTCGTTCTCTGGCAAACACGTTATACACAGAAATTGTTGGAGATGACATATGCGTTTATCGCCTGGCATTTCACCGCAGGCAGAATGTTCTAGAAACAAACCGTACCAAACCACACCTATTTCCCAACATAGATCTGCTGCCTGCTATGTTCTATAGGAAATATGTTCTTGTGTGTTCAGATTTACTGTGAGACTTGTGGCATCTGTCTATAAATCTATAACCTGATCCCCGGTCCAGACTCGCAGTCGTGCAGGGTGTTAATGCTGTAATGTGGGGAATTCAATCGCCGTTTCAGCATAGCTTGACTGACAAGGACAAAACCCCCATCATATGGTGAGTTAATTAATATAAAATAGGCATGGGAAATGCCAGGATCGTAAGAGATTATTTTTCATTATTTAGCATGCTTCACAGTTTTATACCTTCTTCTCTGTCCTTAAAAAGCACCTCTGTAAGATCGTAACCTTCTCGGCAGATTAAGTGACAAGGCCAGGCTCCCAGTGTGTGCCTTCATGAACCCTGTGTCTCCCTTTTCCCCCCATGGAAGTCTGTATCCAAAGCTCCATCGATATATATATATATATATATATATATATATATATATATATATATATATATATATATATATATATATATATATATATATGTATGTATGTATGTATGTATGTATGTGTGTATGTGTGTGTGTGTATGTGTGTGTATGTGTGTGTGTGGGAGTCGTACTCCCAGCCCCCTACTCATAGACCCACACAAAAATGCGCCAGCATCGAAGCTCCCACACCTGAAATAAAAATAAAACAGCGCTATTCTGTTTTTATTTTATGAATTTACAGCTCTCAGGACATGTGTGTGTTTCCATGCTCCCCTGAGGGTGTGAACGTGGGCTCAGGGAAGCCAAGCGGAAAGCCACTGATGGACCAATCCTCCAGTCCCCGGCATCTGGCCCCCTCTTTCACTTTTATTACACAAGAATAACAATAAGCAGGTCTGCGACCCCGTGTCCAGATTTGCCGTAATTTTTTCCAACAGTCTGTGCTGATGCTCCAAATTTCCATTTTCTGCATGCATATTTAATTGAGTTTTGTCCCAGTGGTGCGGAAATGATTTGTTTTTTGCTCTCTGTTCACTTGACTCCTCTTCGGAGTTGGTAACCCTGATTAAGACGTTCGCGTTAATTTCCCAGCGCACACCTTTTTTTTTGTGCATTAATGGTTCTGATCGTCTAATTAAAACTTCTCAGCTTCACCGCTGATCACCGCTCGTTGTGCTTCTGACCTGAAGTTTTAATTGCCGCGTCAGAGGCGATAATAATAATTTCTGGGTTCTGATGATTAAAAACAATGCCATTGCCGACTGCATTTTAAAGGGATAGGAGTCAGGGGAAGAGGGGTGCTGCTGGGGGTACGGAGGTAGGAGGGAATGTGCTTATAGGGTGAATATGGGGCCATTTTCCAGAAGAAAAAACTGATGGATTTCTTGTTTCTTAGCAGGTTTTGGAGGAAAAACAGGCTTGTTGGGGTTTACTTTTACTTTCATATAAACGAAAATCAAAAGACATTCCGTTCACAAAAAACATGCGTGCACATGCACACACGTGCACGTATTTCGGTATACTAAGAATGGGTGAACCTTTTACTGACAATTAATAATGCGGTTAATTATGGGTGTGCCTACACCTAACGCCAACAATTAGCCAGCTCTCCCCACAAGGACAAAATCAACAGATGTTACATATACTAGTAATGAAACTATATAATCACATTATTTATTTTAAAACTTTTCCCGACTTTAGTTCAAATGACTTTTTTCATACTTCACAAAGTAGTATCTTATAGTGTTAGAAAATCACTCTGCTGAATTTAAGTAAGCTATTAGGGCCGAGGGTGTAGGGTCCAAAGAAAAAACTGTAGTGTTGCTATAAAGGAATGCTGAAGCGTGTGGTATTTCATGGACACCCACTTCACTTCCCTGTCCTCTTTTATCTGATAGATTCTAATAAATTCTTTAGATTCCGCTGCAGGAATCAATCCTTTGTGTGAGGATGCACATGGAGACAAAACAATTACGCTCAACATATAAATGCACCAAAACAAACTCCTTTTCACTCAAACAACAAATGTTTGAAGTCCCAAAACGTGAGGACGTCAACAAAGACGAAGGCAGACACACAGACAGACACAAATCTGTTTCATTATTAATCAGCTGATGCTTGTAGTGTGTTTTTGCTATCAATAAAGCACTTATTGCTTTTAGTCTTGAATGTGACCTTGCACGCTGCCTTTCAGCCGACCTTGAGAGACCTGCTCTGACTTCTCAGTGAACCTCTCTCTTTATCTCTCTCTCTCTCTCTCTCTCTCTCTCTCTCTCTCTCTCTCTCTCTCTCCCCTTCTCCCCACCCCCCTCCTCCTCCTCCTGCTCTTGCAGACAGGAGCCTTTAGCCAAGTACAATACTCAAGCCAGGGACTGCTGCGACTAGCACAAACAAACAAGCCCTGAAAAAACAAAGGCAAACACGGACACACACCATGCAGCACAATGGACTCAAAATGCCACTGTATATTTTTAAATGCAAAGCGGAAAAGGAAATTTGCTGTAAGGGGAGTAATTAGGCAAATGCACAATTCTAAGAAAAAAAAATTCTCATGGAAAAAAATCGTTCCACACGGCGAGAGACAAACTTTGTTGGTGACCCGAGCTTATCTAACAAACTTTTAGCTAAGATGATTGTTGCACAACAAAGGGACGAGTGTGTGATAAAATTATATAACACAAAAATACTTAAAAAACAAAGGATTTGAGTTTTTTTATATCTCAGAAAAAAGTTATAGCAATATACATACTGTAATATAACATCTGCAATATAAATTAGTATTTTGCAAGCAGAAAACCATTCAGTCACTTACTACATTCACTGTTTAGTTTAATAAAAATTATTTATTTATTAGTAGATCTGACTAAGGCAATCTATAGCATTTAGTTTCTGTATAAAAGCAGTGCTTCAGATGGAGCCAGATTGAGTGCGACCCTGGCGGTGGAGGTTAATTAGCCACGTTGGCAGTTTAGAGCTGGGTGGCAAGACCTCTGTGAAGAGCTGGCAGCAGGTTTGGCAGCAGCTTTGGCAGCAGGGCATTGACCAGGCACTGCACAGAGCCTTCCGACACCTCTCAAGGGTCCTTAAGCTGATATTCATACACATTAACTGCTTGAGTTGGTTGTGCTTCCGCCACGAGGAACCGTGCCTGGTGCCGATGTATAGGATAAGCGCGTGAGCCAGGAGAAGGAGATGGAAGGGAGGAGGGATGGCAGAGAGAGGTTGGCCGCTGCTTGGTGTCAGGGCATGTCACTCAGAGTCATTAACTGCTAGGATATATTTCATTTAGCGGTTTCCGGGGCCACACTGCTGAGCAAGCCAAGCCACCATTAGGGCCCGTCCTCCAGAGGGAAACACAAGCTGCTCGATTAGTTATCAATTAGGAGTGCAGAACCCTCCACCTGCTGCGTGTGAGAGAGTCCACGGCCACATCTTATAAACTACACCCTAACCTTTCTCCTTTTCTCTATCTCTTTCAGTGACACAGATTTTTCTCCTAGCTACGAACTGCCGTCATCTGAATATCAATCACCTTTGTACTGAACCTAAAACCTGTACTTACATGTTTCACTGTGCCACCACAATCACCACAATGACTCGTGGCATTTCTTAAACGAGCGTCTCAATCTTTTTAACAGCGTATATTTCAAATGAAATCCAGCAGAGCAACAAAGCTTTTAGATGATGGGCAGCACGTCCCTTAAGCAAAAAAGGGAAAAATTACACAGGGTGCCTTTTTCTTGGAAACATTTCCATCTCTCGTGGAAAGCCTAACTGATTTCCAAGCTTACCTCTTAAATTTTACTATTTTCTTTTTTTTTTTTTTTTTGCGACTCTCTGCGCTCGCACGCGTTCAATGTTTTTAAAGCAATTTCCTTAAATTCTCCCTGCCCACTGTAGGCCCCTGCATCTTCTGCATGAGATGAGAGGAGAAAGAGGGGGAGGAGGAGGAGATGACTTTAAGCAAAAAAACTGCATTTCCAGACAGGAAGAGACAGGAAGATCTCGCTGACAACTTCGATCCCCGGCCACCATTAAAACATTTGCTGTGCTTCACAGACTTTGCCTTTTTTTTTTTTTTCCTGCCTTTCCTTTTTCCTCATTCTTGCTTAATACAAGCAGGAATAAGTTACAGGTGTCCTCTAAATGTCTGCTGCATCAGGTATAGGAGGAAGGGATTTCAGTGTCCTTGTGTCTTTCTTCTAACAAAGACAAAAACAAAGTCAGCAAATTAAGCTTTTTCAACACTGTGCAGCATCAACCTGCTGATGTCTTTCTTTTCTTAATTTTTTTCTTTATTACCATTATTACTATACATTATTATATATTATTTTATACCTAATTATTTACCACAATTCTTATTATTATTATAATTATTAATATTATTACTGAATATTATTTTTGTTCTTATTATAAAGATCATCTTAAAATGTCCCCACAGGGATAGAAATATCTGACACTTTAAGCTTTGTGAAGACATTCAACTGGTCCCCACTCTGAAAACTGCTTTTTTTTTTTTTTTTTTTTCTCAGAATTGGCAGCTTTCGTTTAACCAACAACTAAACTAAAAATAAGCAGTAGGTCATGTCTAATGCATGTCACTTTATTGGTCTATAATTACCGTATGCATACACAGTATATCAAAACCCCATTCTGAAATATAAATAAAAAGGGAAGATTTAAACCCTTCAATAAATTGAAACAGGTATCTGTGTTTTGTTCAAAAAAAAAAAAAAAGGGGGAAAAAAAGCCCGAGGAGGTAGAGTGCTGCTTTACTGAAACTGCATGCTATTTTGGTCAGAGAACATATAAAGGAAGTGTTGCTGGCTGACTCAAACAAAGAATTTGCTTTTGATAAAACCACAACAGCTTCTTGTATATTCTACACTAAAACATTTTGGTTTCCTGATTTTATTTATGCAGTATAGCCTCATGCAAACTGAAGCAACAACAAGTAAACAGCACAACAGCCTGTTTTTTTTTTCTCTTCTGTTCAGAGCAGAAATGTGGAGTTGAGGTGGTGGTGACAAAAAAAAAAAAAAACCAGCAAGAAAAAAAAAAAATTAACACTGCCTCTTTTTTTGCATTGACCTAAATGTCATGTATGCACTGAAGCTTATGATGAGCGTCAGACAAGCGCAGGTTGCAATTTTGCCTTTCGTCGACATTAGGGTTTGCCTTATTATTATTTTAAAGTGAAAACGGATACTCCGCTGAAGTGCAAATTTGATGAATTACTGTAGCAGATTGCTGTTATTAATTATTAAAGCGTATTTTATAAATATTCAAGTCTGTCATGCATCTAATAATGAAGGCTTTGGAGAAGGTTACTTCCAGCACGCATCCTAATGTGTCAGAAATATCACTTTTAATCAAGGCTGTGTCAGGGTGTGCATCTAAACTCTAAAAATACAATCACCGGGTGAACTCTTTCACTCTCTCACTCACTCGCTCTTTTTACTCAGTCACTCGCTCTTTACCTCCCCAATTGACACTCACTCACTCATTCATTCTCTAACACTCTCACTCACTCATTCACTCTCTAACTCTCTCACTCTCACACACTTTCTCTTACTCCTTCTATCCCTCTCTATCCCTTTTTATCCCTCCACCAAGTGACCAGCTTCTTGCTGTGCTCATCCTAAAGGAGTGTGTTTTGTATGCGAGTGAATAATAATGCATCGGAGCTGATCTACCTTCTGGACACACCTATTCCCAGTGCTAGCGCCGCCATATGGTGCGATGCATATTCATACGGCTGCGTCTGAGCTGCCGCAATGCTTAAGCGCCTCTTCACAAACTTCAAATAGGACGAGAAGAAAAGCAAAGATAAAGTTTTCCCCCTCTGCGAGCTTGCCCCTTTATTCTTTTTCTATTTCCTTTTTCTTTTGTCTTTGAGATGAGGATGGGTGCTGAAGGCTGGTCCCAATGTGAATGTGTGTGTGTGTCTGTGTGTGTGTGTGTGTGTGTGTGTGTGTGTGTGTAGTGTGTGTAGTAGATGTCAGGCTGTGGGTAAACTGCGCTGTCAGGTGGGCTTGCCGCTCTCTCCCCAGCAGGGTAAATTTCAGCCAAGAGCGATGGGGAGATTAACACTGTCAGAACTGCAACACTAACCCTTCATTATCAGAGCACCAGGGCCTGAAGCACACACACACACACACACACACACACACACACACACACACACACACACACAAACACACACACACACATGCATGAACACATAAACACACTGGTCTCCAATGCCTGGGCACAGAGCTAGTAATTACCAAAGCAACCTCTCAGTGTTTCTCTCTTTTCTACCTCAACAGTTTTTCCACCTTCTTAATGTCTACCATCCTCCCATGTCTTCTCTCGAACTCCTCGCTCCACACCTTCTATTTTCCACTCGTTCTCCCTCCCGCTCTTTCTGCCACGTGTTCATCTCTGCTCCACTGTATCTCATGCCAGAAGCACAGTGCCAGCCTTTTGCCAGGTGGCGTGACACACTTGTCAGCGAGCCAGGCATGGTGGCAGTGTGTGTGTGTGTGTGTGTGTGTGTGTGTGTTTGTGCACGCATGCTGTATTAAGTGCTGCTTTATCAAATTAGTTTGGTATCCAGCCGATGCGTAATAAAGGTACAGCGAAGTCCCTGCTGCTTCCCAGACATCAATCCTAAAAGTGAGAGCCAAACCTGGGGGCTGGCACCAGCCTGGGTACCGGCCTGGACAAGCGCCACACCTTTTCCCACTGATCAGCTTATGGCGTCTTGGGCACACCAATAACACTGTGTGAGAGCGCCTGAACAAACGACACAGTGGCAGCTGCTCTAACAGGTAGCGAAAGATGAAAAGCTCTACAGCGGCAGCGGCGCTTTATCAGACGGAGCAACAAGCGCTTTTGTTTTCACACAGGGGCCTTATTCAAGGTGATGGACTGCTGCTGCACATTTTCAGCAACGTCATCTTTTCAAAGCATGTCTTCAGTATTGCTCTCTCTCATGGGGAGGATGGAGAGATCAAACAACGAGGAAAGAAGGGGGGGGGGGGACTACCTGAACAATATACCTCCTAGCACTTGGTCTGTTACGCAAATAATGCAAGTTGCGAAGCCTCCATAAAGGCGGGAACGAGACTTCAGAGGGCTTTGAGTATGCAGACGAGTAGTGTGTGTCAGAGAGGAGTGGAAATTTAGGAGGTAAAAAAAAATGAAAGAAAAATGAGAACAGAAGGTACTGGAGTGTTGATCATAACTAATCAGAGGCCCTGAGAGAGCATCTGTTCTTTCACCCTGATTTGAAATAAAGTACATCGGAGGTGTCCATATTTACAACTCCAACCCAAAGGAACTCAATTTGTATCGTTTTGGACGTTTGTTTCTTTTTTTTCTATTAAAGCTCTCGTTTTCATTTTGTGACGTCACAAAATAGTCAACGCCACAAACCTATCATGCTTCATATGCAAATAAAGCGAGGATGAGGTCATACCCGGAAACTCGTCGCAGCAGAACAAGTATGCAAAGCTACAATAGATAGTTATTTTACATTAGCTAATAACAGTGAATAGCGAAATAATGTTGCTAGGTGTTAAGAAAAAAACCCTTTTCTAGAATAGAAAGGAGGGCCTTTGTGGTTTCTTGGTATCAAGATAACCTGAAACAATTTGTTTTAATAACTTTGAGAGTGAGAAACAGAAAGGGGGAATAACTGTTTATAGCTGTTATGATGCAAAAGATAACAGGAAATAACTTTGCAACAAAAAAAAACCCTGACGTGCCATTCTTTAATAAAAAAAACTAATTGGTTGCAAATAACTATGATATAAGTGGAAATAAAACATAAAGGCATAAAATGACATACAATGTCTTCAGCAAAAATCAATGTTTATTCCCCACAAATAAATCATTATCTTACCTTTTTTTAAAAAAGTTTTAAAATGAGCAGGTAAAGTTGAGGCTATAAATGACTCGGCCTAGCCACAATGCTCTGCGTGGGCGTCTTCTCGCCGCAAGTATAGAGTCACTAATGATGTGGTAGGAAGAGCCTGGACTTCAACAGGTGCCACCGGCTACATGTTCATTAAACAATAGCAGCCTTGCTGTCAACAAGCCTAGTCTTCAATTTAACACAAGTGGCCGAGAAAAGCATTGCGAATTCATGTTCGTGTGCTCCAGCGAGTTCTAGAGGAAGAGGTTTGAGTGCGGCTGAGACAGTAATCTGAAGGGTTTCAGCGAGCAGAGCAGAAACAAAGCCAAACAAAGCTCTCCCTGCAATATGAGTTTGGTTAGCCTGAGAGTTAGAGCATGAGTTATGGCTTCTGGGCTGCTGGGGAAGCTTGTATTTATGGGGGTACTGAGTGAGTGTTAAATCCCTGCTAAGAAATAAAGTCGTCCCTGAGCGAACTGGGGAAACATTTCACTCAGTCAAAAAGGTGGTTTGGAAAAAAAAGCCATTCCTCTTCTGCAGGGAAGTGCTATTCCTTATTCTGTGTTGCGAGGGAAAAACTATATAGGGAGATGGAGGGATATCAGATTGAAGGTGCATGAATCTGAAAGTGGATTTGAATCCTTCTGAAGCCAAACATCCTCAGGGGACGAAAGAATGAGACCAACTCCACTAAAATAGCAGCATTTCTGAGCATGTTTGTCGAAAGTATGCAAACCTGTTTGAGTGTGGTTTCATTAAAAAAAACAAAAACAAAAAAAAAAGATTACTAACCCAATACCTGAAACTGCGCCAGTAACTTGCAATTGAATGCAAAACAAATTCTAGGAAAATGCAAAGTGTATCTTGCATCCCCTGTGGTTCCTTCACCTCTCCTAGAGCTAAAAGCCTCCGTCCCCTGCGCCCCCTCACCCCCCAAGCAGCAATCACAATTATTCCTTAAAAAGGCTCTATTTCTGCATTAAGCTAAAAGGACTATATCTTGTTCCACCCCTCTGAGTCAGGGCCGCCTCACTTACCCTAAGTATCTCAATAAATCAGCAGTTACTGTTAACATGTACTCCACAATTCAGTCATCAATCTCCCGCGGCTCAGAGCGAAAACAGGGGAAATATCTGCTTAGTAAAATCTCGCGCAAAGTGTGTGCACAGACGGAAACGCAAACACGCCTACACACAGACAGGCACACACACATACACACACAAACAAACAAAACAATCCAGCGGGACATTGGAACCATTGCCAGATCTCTACAGAAACATGAGCCCAATTCATGTCTGATCTCACCTTCACTGAGGGATCAACATTGTTGGTAAGAGAAACAAATCAACACAGACAAAAAAAGAAACAGACCCACTCCTCTCATCTGTCTCTTTCTCTTCTCTGTTTATCAGTCCTGCGCTAAGCCCATTATGGCCTGAAACTTGAGAGGCTCCATGCAAATGTGTGTTTAGTTTTAGGGACACTGTATTTATTTAAGAAAAGGGAAAGTTTAATTGAGAGGCGCGCTGGATTAAGCCAGAACAGCGCACATCCGAGCCAAATGCAGATGCAAATACAAACCCCGGCGTGTTCCCTGGCGCTCAGAGAAATCCTTAGAACATTTGTATCTGAGCAAGCGGCTGAGAGCTCGCTCAATGCTAGCATACCGCCGCTTAGCTGTGCAAATAAAACCACATGTCAGCGGGATGAGACATCCAGTGCCATCCTTCTTACAGGCCTGGGTGGTAATTAAGAACAACAATTTGAGAGAAAACGTACACAACGGCTAATCCACAACCAACACAGACCGAAACTGTAGAAGATTAGACATCGAGACATTACTTGTCAAGAAGTCTTAATTTGCCCAGCAATTAGGCCTGTTTTTCCTTCACATCACACCTGTGGAACAGGATCTGAATGAAGTATTGTAAAAAAAAAAAAAAAAAAACAAGTCAGTGAGTTTAACATTAGTTTTTTTTCACAATCTTATTTCACTTCTACTTTTTTCCAGAAGTGAAAAAATAATCGTTCGTTTTCTTTTGTCTATTTGGTTATCAGTTCTGTGTGAGTCGACCTGCATACACAATGGAATTATCACACATTCTGACATCACACCTGACTCTAGCAGCACCTCAGCCTGTGCATGTGTATGTGTGTGTGCGCGTCTACAGTTCACTGTGAGTGTGTGTTGCGTCTGGCTCGAGCCTTACCTGGCAAGAGACGGCCCTCCTGTTTGCGTCTCACCTCTCCGTGACGCTCGGGCGGAATTCTCTCCACGAAGCACGGCATTTTTTCCCCCCGTCTCCCCACGTGCCTCCACGGCTAAGCCGTACTCGTCCCCACTCTTTCTCTCTCTCTCTCTTGCTCCTTGTGTCTTTCGCTCTCGTACATGCGGCACAGATGTCAGGGCTGTGCGTGTTTACCCACTTTACCAGTAGGGGTCCTTCACCACCCTCTGCTCTCTAACTCTACAGCCGTTATGGAGAAAAAAAAAAAGGCCTGGAAGAGCGAGAGCGAGCGAGATGGAGATAGAGAGAGGTCACTTAAGCTGCTCTCCCCAGTGTGCCGAGCGCGTGGCTGACTGTCCAGGCTGGAGGAGAACGCAGCAGGCAAGCCCACTCCGCTAGGCTCCAGCCTCTCAGATTGAGTTACACAGAGTCAATGAGCGAGTAGCAGCCATGGGCAGGGGCAATATCATGGATACAGAGAGAGAGAGAGAGAGAGAGAGAGAGAGGTAAAGAGAGAGAGAAAGAGGAAAAGGGAGGGAGGGAGAGACCATGCACGGCTGCTGTTGACACTGATAACATGTGCCACAAACTCCACACTCGCTACACCGAAAGCAGATGCCCTGCTCTCACATTTCACCATCTCGCCCCATGATGGAGGCTGTTTTTTTGTTTTTTTTGTTTTTCGGTTCCCCCCCAAAAAAATTTTTGATTTAAAATTAAATAACAAGCCTCCGTCCGAGTCGTTGACATGCGCCTGCCAGATTCGTAGACTACGAGTTATTGTTTAGCGAAGAATTTCAAGTTTCTCTCCTACATGCGGGCCACTTTTCACATCGCAATATTAATACCAGGCATTGCAGCTGCTCTGATGACAGCTCTCTCTCTCTCTCTCTCTCTCTCTCTCTCTCTCTCTCTCTCTCTCTCTCTCTCTCTCTCTCTCTCTCTCTCTCTTGCGCTGAGACAGCGAGCTCAGACACAAGAATTTGAGAC
>NC_139592.1:6868954-6913954 GCF_946808225.1 Silurus aristotelis
TATAATATAATATATAAAATATATAAAAAAAGAAACAGATTTTCCGTATTGATTCAAAATAATAATGTATAACACTGTATACACTGTACACTGTAGCTAATATCATAAACATGAACAGGTTTTAAATATCTGTTATATATAAATAATCAGGCCACCTGCATTTTATGGAATGTTTCTTTTTTACATTTCTTTACAGACTTGAGAAGGATTTCTTGAGCTTATAAGTTTATTTAAAAAAATATTTACTTAAAAAATCTAATGTATAAAAGTGTATTGCATTGAGATTTTCATGTACAAACAGCCTATCAAACAAAAATGTAGAAATTTCAAAGATCTATTACCCCTGTTTTCTTAGTTGTAAGTTTTAATCGTTCTTAATAGAAAATGTAAAAATATAATCCTTTTTTTTTTTTAATAATGAATCTGTTCAATAGTCAATAAAAGATAGAGATTTTTTAAACTTAGTCATAAAATGTACAATACACCGTTATTAATAGAAGTATTATTTCTATACTTTAGCATTTAATATAGATCATTTTGAAACAATTATACTTTCACTGATAACTTTATGCGTGTGTGTATTGAGGTTAGCGACCAGTAGAGTTTGTGTATATCAATTGTTTTGCACCCAGAGCCATTCTGTCAATCAATCGCCTTCTAATTAAAATGATTCACTGAATGTGGCTCATACACACACACACACACACACACACACACACACACACACACACACACACACACACACACACACACACACACAGGCTGTATGCCTCAAAAATGGTACAGTAGGAGAAGTGCTTGCTCTCCGCCGCAGTAAAAAGCCACACCATTATGGTGCACTAACATAAAGGTGGGTTATGGCTGATGGTAGAGTGATCCGGCCCAGGCTTGCCCAGACCAACAGAGCAATAAAGTATCATGTCTGCGCACAGAGGCTTTAAAAAGCACAATTAAGGAGGAGGCAGGTTAATAATTAAAATGCATAATTATTGACCCCTATTTCCAATTCCTCTGAAAGTACATTAGATCAGGAAAAAAGCTGGAGGACAGGAGGGGAGAGCAGAGCGCGCATCCTCTAATGCATTCTCGCCGGCTGCAGCTTCCTCTGGACTCTAATGCGCCCGTGCGCTTGCCGCTTAATGAGGCTCTCCTCACAAATGAAGGATTTCTGAAACCATCAGCAAGCATTATTATCAACCCTACACCCAACTGACTAGTGACCCCCAGACCAATCTTGCCCTTGAACTTTCTGCCACTCAGAGATGGGCAAAACTGGACCAGTAGGGGAAAATTAAAGGGTTAACTGTCCCCCCAGGGGGGAGGGGGGGATCTCTGCACTGACCAGCCATCATTGCTGGTGTCTCCGATAGGAGGTTGACAAGCCAGGCCCGAAGACCTTAACATTAGCATGCAGTCAAGTCAAGAGTAATACGTTTCTTTCTAACACGTCAAATCAGTGTTTCATCACTGGCATGAAACAAACTGGTTTTCATGTAAAAAAAAAAAAATTTTTACATTAGTTTGACCCCGTTTCAAAAAGATCCTATATGCCTTAGTGTGAAAAAAAGGCATGTGACCCAGGAGGAGGAGGAGAGCAGGTGTAAGACACAAGCAGTCAGCACAAAAAAATTATGCCAAGGGCAGGTGGATTAAAGTATTAAAACAATCGCATTTCAGTCCTGGAATAGTCCTCTATCCGGTGAAGATCAGGTGCGAGCGTAATGACACCTCAGGCAGGATCTGCTCCCCCCATTAGCTACGAGCATCAGGGAGAGCTAATGCGAACAGATTATGCCATGATTATGGTAAACGCTCCTGTTACAATCCCATCACAGAAACGAACATATTCTAAAATCAAACAGATGGTTCGCTGCACACCCTGATTACCGCCATACTTTGGAGCTGAGTCTTTTTATGAACGGGAAAATAAAGATACTCGAGCACAATCACATGCCACAAACTATGCAGCCTGTCTGTTTTTTTTTTCCTTATCACAATTTATCTCTAATTAGGATCGTGCAGCTAGTTGAGAGGAAAGA
This sequence comes from Silurus aristotelis, assembly GCF_946808225.1. Taxonomy (NCBI): domain Eukaryota; kingdom Metazoa; phylum Chordata; class Actinopteri; order Siluriformes; family Siluridae; genus Silurus; species Silurus aristotelis. Next base: position 6,870,994 of record NC_139592.1, read on the forward strand.
GGCAAATTGGAAGACACGGGTTACGCTAAAGTTCAGCCCTGAATCTATTTACAGTGCAGAATTAATAAGAAGCAGAGGTGATAATGGTGCCAACACAGTGAAACATTTGGGTGAGTGATTTTTAATTTAATCACAGCCGTTTAATACGAGTCTATTCTTAAATGCTACAATTGTTAAGAGACTAGCGAAAGCAGACGAGCCTTCATTTTGTGCCGTTCCTTCTTCCCTCGGGGGTTTCAAATTCATCTTGATATGAACTTACAGCGAGTGTCACAGAGGTCGGGATGTACACAATCGGTTATGAGCTCGTTCAGTAAGGAACAGACGAAAGCAAGCATCTTAATTCTTTAAAAATTCCATTAGTGAGCTCACTGCCATCATGGGACTTTCTGCGAAAGAGGCACTTTCTGCAGAAGTGCAGGATTTATGTACCACACATCGCTCTCAAATGGACAACTCTCCAAACCTGAAAGCCCCCATTCTGATCTGCAGATCATAAAAACGGCGATAAAAGCAAATATGATTCAAAGCAGCTGAAAGGGCATATTTCTTATTTCCTTTTGCTTCCGCCCCCTCTTTTTTTTGTGTTGTATTTTTATTTATTTTTTTATAGACCTATTCATTTTTGTCAGTTATGTTCAATACAAAGTTCCCTGTCATATTTAAGGCATGTGTGTGTCTGTGTATGTGTGTATACTGTGAATAAGAACAGTCAACTGTAAATTTCAAGGTATTTAAAACACATACACACACACTGGAGAAAGCAAGTCAGTACTTGCAGCTGAAGATTGCAGATAAAGATCTATGTTTGTCTCAAAGTAAAAAAGACATTTTTCTTTCCCTCTTTCAAGTCTGGCCTTTTGTTGTCATGTAAAATACCCGCTCCCCACACCACTCAGTTTTGTAATCACATACGCTGAAGCAACCCTGATTAGCAAGTGCACAGCTTTTCTCCTCTAACCGTCCAAGATGGATCGCTTGAGAAACCAAAACCTGTGGGCTTAACAGGAAGTGCAGCGAATGCATGTGTGTTCCTTATAATTGACAATAATTAAGGTGAGCTTAAAAATAATTTAGATGATAAAAGATAAGCCTCTTAGTCGAACGCGAGCCATCTGTGGTCACAATATTGCACCCTCCGAAACGTCGGTCCAATTTGAAGAACGGCGAACGACTGTGCTGTGATTTCTGATTAAAAAATAAATAAATAAATAAAAAAGTGCTCGAGTGTTCCAAACATTCATGTCCAACTGATCTGGTGTGCATCAAGAGCTTTGAGGAATGAGCCTGATATAACAGACAGCAAACAGGAAGTCGCAGAGAGAGAGAGAGAGAGAGAGAGAGAGAGAGAAACCTGCACCCTTCAGTCTTACACTTAAGACAAAGTTAACAAAGTGTGACAGCTGCCAGGTCCTTGACAATTGGGGTCAGTTAGAGGAAAAGTAGCTCAAGTTTTCAGGGCTTTGCAATAGATGTTCAGGAGCAACTGCCCAGCACAGCATCAAAGGGGATTAAAGGCCACAGCCATCTGCTGTCAGGACAGGCTTGCAGAGAAAGACAAACCCTGCGTAACTCCAAGAAGCTCTTCAGGGTGGACTAGTCAAGTGCCGGGAAACATGGTCACGGCACCATGGAATATGGCCAATTAAGCAGTCAGCCAAGAGACTACACAGCTCCAGCGTATGACAATTGCGCCACTACACCGTTTCTGTTTCTGCTCTCATTTGTCCTATTACCCAGGATTCTTTCCTCACACACCTTCTCTTTGTCTTTATCTCTTTCTCTCTCTCTCACTCTTTCTGTTTTATTGACAGGCCGTGACAGCCTTTTCTCGCAGCCACTAATTTGTTTTGGGCTCTGTTCCTGGCCTCCCCCATGACTGTTACCTCAATAGTCTGCTACCTTTTAGCTCCAGCGTGCAGCACTTGACCCGCCGCTGCCGCATGCTTCCAGCACTTTAATTGTCGTTTAATCACATATCAACCTGTCACTTAAACACCCTCTTTTTTCAATTGCAGGAATTTGCATTTTGTGTGAAACTAATTTCTGCTAGCTCCGTCGGCTGAGAAAGGGATGCTCACTTTTCTTTCTCGCCTTTTCTCTCCCTAACACATATTGTACACAGAACATATATGAAAGCGTCAGATATTCTGAAAATAACTGCTTCATTCAAGTGGAGATGAGGGAATTGCACCATATTTAAGGATGAATGTATATCGTAGATCTTATGTATTCTGTATGCACTAGAGCCATGGGTCTGGAAATAAAGCTTAGGGATCCACAGGGGTCTTTGTTATAGAGTCTGTGGGTTTACAATTAGAATTTTTGATTGACGTGATTAACGTGATTAAAAATGGTGGGGAAAATAACTATCAAATGCTGATAAACATAAAAAAAAATAAAAATAAAAATAAAGTGATAAACGTGTTAATAGTTAACTGGTCATCTGGATTTAATGGACTAAAATCATTAGAACTTTAATAAAAAAGAAAAAAATTATAATTGCTGTTAGTATAATAAAATATATTTTTTTTATTTGAATTATTTAATCAATTAATATAATTACTCTTATTTTTAATGAATGTATACAACTCCCGAGACCCTAACAGTGCATTCAGTGAGCGCCCGGGTCTCCACTATTCTGTTTCACACAGTTTTCAGCCTCCACAGCGGCCAAGCTGCTCTACTGAAGGGATTCAGTGGACACTGCTGGGGTTCGTCTCACTTTCCACTCATCAGTTAACAGCAGATGGAGAGACACACACTTTCCATTATGATCAAGTCCGGTGGTGTGTGGAAGGCCACACACTTGTGCAATATCTCCCCTGCTATGTCTGTAGCTCATGCTGGGGCTGGGGGTCGGGTGCTGGGGCTCAGTGATGCGCTACTGGAGAGAGAGCTGAAGCACAGCGTCCTCTAGAGACGGCCAAGTTTAATTATAAAAAGCAGGGAAGCTCTTTGTTCCATCTTTTATTATATTAATTGGCAAAAGGGGGCCGGATATTCGGTGTGGGGGGGAAACTGTGGTCTCTAACGGGGGTCTCTGGGAGGGTTTTCACAGGGGTTTAATCCTGTTAGAAGCACTGTCCATGCCTCCTCTACCTAAGTCATAGTCCATAATGAATAGCTCCTAATCGTAAGAGCAAAAAGAGCTGGTGACAGACACCTAAGAGGCATTTAGATTTCAGAGGCAGTTCCAGGTCCTGCCAATACTTGCGTTCTCATATACATAGAACCTGGGGAAGCTGTAATGGTGTGTTTAACATAATGACCTCTTTCTTTTACCACTTCCTATCCGTAGTGTATGTCTCACAGGCTCCTACTGTCTGGTCTTCCCCATCTGTTATATCAGTCTAATTCTCCCACATGCTCACACAAGTTTTCACAATCTGCCTCACTTTTATGGTAATCTATTAAAATATATTTTAAAGTTATAAAATGAAATCTAGCTAAAGAGTTAGCTTTTAGACATGGTAGCTAATGTGAAAAAAAAACCCAACAACAACATATTTGTAGTATGTTAGCTGAATATTAAACACTACAATCACACTCCGCCATACAAATAAAGTGTTACTGTAGATTGGTATAGATAAGATAAGTGGTATAACTTAGCAATGATAATTAATTGTGTCGTTTAATAATCAAATTGTCCCCTAAAAATGTTAGCCAGACGAAAATAAAAATTAGCTAGCTAATAAAATAGTATCATAAAATAAAGTATGAAGCTAGCTGGCTAGCTATACTGAGGAGATGTACCCGTCGAAGGATATATAAAGCCTACTCTAGCTAAATTGTTTTAACTTGCGATTCAACAAATTAGGTTGTGTGACAAACGAGTGCATTTTGAGAAAGATTTAAGCTTAAATGATCGTGCTGGAAAATAAATTCAAATGGCTAGTACTGGTTACACTAAGAGGGTGTAGATTTCATGAAATGTAGGATAAATTAAAATCACTATACATTAGTGCATAACCTTTCACATTGTGCGGGTGCTCATGGGTCATTTTTCTGTTTAACCTCTTATGGTTACCATCAGGACTCTTCAACTGGCAACTACCCTGACCTTTATAAGCAGTTCTTAGAAGTAATGAACACAAGTATTTCTTATCCTTATCTTTTCCCTCAGAGCACCACTTATCCAATATAGCTACCATTGTCTCACTAAGATATGATGTATTTTTAATTTTATTTCAGAAGAGAGAGTGCTATAAAATGTACAGTAAGTAAGTGTAATTCAGTTTGCATCCTAGCATTGTGGCGTGGGGCTTTTGTGTTATAAAGTTATCCATGACTTCCTGAATGAAGAATCCTCAAAAGATCACGCAGGAAGTTCAAACCGAACAGAGTGAAACTCTCAATGAGTTACTCATGTCATGCGCCGGCTCATTGAAGGGTTCATCCCGACCTGACCAGGTTCCTCGTCGTTTATTCCTGAGGAGCTGAGACGTCTCCAAACTGTCAAAAGCATTTTCTGCCGAGCTGAAGAGAGACGAGAGAGAAGGAAAGGGGGGAAAAAAGAAACCGTCGCACGCATTCACGCGCACGCACACACTTTTCGCGAGGCTGTCAGGTAAATTAGATCTGAAAGCTGACAATTTCTGACCATATTTCCTTGATTATTTCGAACAAATGCACACCAGCCGCTCTAAGGAGATTAAAGTGACATAAAAGTCCCGAGCGGGAGGAGGGAGGGCAGCGAATCCAGGTCACCCCCATTTGTCCCCCTGCCTGACAGCAGCTATATCGCTATCCAATCCAATAAAAATCCCCCCTCCTTTTGCTTTAATTAATTTTACAGCTAGCTTGCTTAATTACTTTCAATCAAAATCCTCTTGCCATCACAAAATTAGAAATGGTTCAACTCCATTAGTCTAAATTCTTCATTTACATACACAAAGACTGTCAGCTCTTGCTAAGCAAACGGCCTCTCGCTTGATGAGATTGTTTTTTCCCTCCCCTCACTGTCACCCTCTCTCTCTCTTACCCTTTCTCTCATCCCCCCCACACACCTCCCTGCAATATTTTTTTTCTCAAGGAGAAAAGTAGCATAAAATTATCTGAGCCCTGATTTCAGATGGTTTCCTCTTGCTAATATGCAATCATAATAGCGATAAAGTGTGCACTGTAAAGATAAGTTCACAGCCGTTTTTTTTTCCCAAAGATTTCTCGCTTCTTTTTTTCACACTGCCCCCACGCACTTATATAAAATAAAAAAAAGACAAGTGTTCATTTTGAAAAAGTATTCTCAAAACACAAGTAAACGACTCTCTGAAATTAGCTCCTTAGCCACACAAGTTTTTTTTTTTTCCTTTTTTTTTCTGCTGCTCAGTGCTCACCTGTGCATAACCATCAACAATGATTCTCTGAGGCCACAGGATAATTTCCAGTGGTGACACAGCCTCTCAATCACAGACAGTGCCCAAGGCCTGCACATCAGCAAGAATTAAGGGCATGCAGATAAACTCTGTGATATGGGAATGGACTCAAACCCCAGTCCTGCTCATATAACTAGGCTTTATAATAACAAACAAATCAAACTGTCCCAACACTGAGCAACACTACACAACCCAGACACTTACACACACACTTACACACACACATCCAAAAGTGCTGATGCTCGCTTGGAGTGTTTGTTTTCGTTTTCTGCCACATCCCTTGACCACACACGCACGCAAAGCCGCAAAAAGCTTGCTAACCCGAACAGCAGCTTTGATCTGTTGTCTGCTCGCTAAACATATTACCTTACAGCTTCCTTCCTCTCCAGAGAGAAAGTGACAGAGCACCTTGAGAATGCCAGAGAGACTGTTCGGCTCCTTCTAACTGGCGTACGGCTAATCGCTGTGAGCTGTAAAGCAATGCCCTGAGTGGCCAGCTCGTAAAAACTCGACTCTGATGGCCCTCTAAGTGCTGGGCTCAGGTCTGACCCCCTATTCCCATCTCCTGTGCTTCTACATATCCACTACCCCTTTTTCCCGCTCTTCCTAACCACTCCCCATTAACACCCTTAATTATCCAAATCCATCATTCTTGGGATAAATTAAGACTGCCTCTTTAATTCAATTTAATAGGATAATTTTGCAAACTCCCATTTGCTTTAACTCTCTGTCTCTTCTCTGAATCTCTGTCTGTCTCTCTCTCTCTCTCTCTCTCTCTCTCTCTCTCTCTCTCTTTTCTTTACCCTGGACGACTCTGTCAGCTCATGGGCTGATGGAGCTCATGTGGTGTTGAGCAGCAAAGCAGCTCTGCACTACTTGGCTTGCTCACTTGGCCTTGGCTAATCCAGTCTTATCCAGTCTCATTGCTCCTCACTGTCTTTGCTAAGCGTCATGACTCGACACACTGCATCTTACCAGCTCCTCGTATGCTCGGCACCTGAACACCTTCATTTTCCCCCTACATTTTAATCTGTATTGAATTATAATTTATCTTATGTAATGTGTTCAAGACAGAGAAAGCCAATACCTACAGCTTTACTTCCAAATCTAAAAATGCAAATGAGAAATACACCTCCCTTTATTTGAATTCTGACACATGATTGGCTGTTATATTTTATGATGTATTAATTGCCTCTGGGAAATATAGAGAATCCTAAATCAGCTATTGTTTTCTGACTTCCGAGATATATATATATATATATATATATATATATATATATATATATATATATATATATATATATATATATATATATATATATATATATATGTGTATGTATGTATGTAATAAATGTGCATAAGAAAATAGGTTAGAATATTTTTACTTTTTTTTTTCTTCTTTTTATTTTTCAAAGCCATTCCCAAATTACATTTATATTTTTATATTTTCAATATATTATAACAAAAATTCTTATCTATTTTTCTATGCACATTTAGTACAATTTAATTAGAAAACTGCTTTTATTATAAGAACAAATTTAAAATGCAGCTAATAGACACAGCTATAAATGCCATTGTGAAAGGAAATGAAACAAACATTACCACAAATCTACACTTTTATATGATGGCTAAATATGTTTATATTATAGCACTTGCATCATTGTATGCTTGCTTAATAATGGCCCAAAACAACATAAAATCCTTTTATTAGAAAAAAAAAAGTTGTTTGCTATTTGCACTTTATTGGAACAATACTCTAAATGTCAAATACAAATATAGTGTTTACATGCAGATAAAGTATTTTTTGTTCATACAATTATCCGAGTGTGATCCTGCCCCACTTCCCTCGTCCTGCACTTGCTCTAACACATGCCACACACTAACATGTCCTGCCACCACCACCACCACTCCAACCCATCCCTCCTGTAAAATAATTCTCTCAAAATTTCCCAGAGACCCTTTGTTTAGGTGTTCAGGACTCTGGGAAGGTTTCAAATGATTTTAGCCATGATTTAATTCAGCTTGTTAAAGGGTGATGTCAGCACAATAGAGGCCGAGCCTCTAAATCCACCACATTCACTCAAAACAGCAAGATGAAATAATCACGGGTGACGTCTACGAAAACACTTATTATATTCGCCCATCGCCTGGCTGAATCTGCTAAACCTCATCAGCGTTATTCACCGATTTTTCTCTGGGAACGAAAAAAAAAAAAAAAAGATTACTCATACTTTAATGGTGAACTAGTTTTTCCAGTGAATCGGAAAGGCAGATAAAGAACTTTTCCAAACATTTATGAATTAAGAAATATAAGAATAAGAAGAACATCTAAGAATTATAAATCGTCCTGAGAAAGGGCATAAATATTCATCGGATTATTTTTCGCATGTCCTGTAAGCACAGAGGACACCTGTTCCTGTGTACAAAGTTAAATATGACTACAATAGTGTAATGAAGTCCTTTTTTTTTTTTTTCTTTTTTAGGAAACACTGAAGAGATATTTTTACTTCAGCAGGAATGGTTGAATCTCAGGCGCTCGACTCTTGCACTTGTCCACATAAGCTTTACCAAAGTCCCATAAAAGGCTCGGAGCTGACAACTCAGCACTAGAGATAAGAAAAGGATCAACTTGAGCCTTTCTCATAGCTTCATTTATTTTAAATCCAAGCTCTATTTACACACTTGCTGACTGCCAGTCGACGTTCCTTTCAACTCAGAGAAACACTGCTGCCTAATGGCTGTACCCAAACACCTCACATTACTCATTTTCCAGCATTTCCATCTCTCCATGCATGTGTGTGCGCAGGAGGAGCGTTGAGACCGCAGGGGTAAAAAATCCCGGCTCTCAGGCTGGAGAGCTGGACGCGGCGTGGGTTAATAACGAGAAGAGTACTCGTGCACTATCTGATGAAGAGGTGAAGTCCTAATCGTCCTCCGTGGCCCCAGAGGAGGAGGCCGGTGTTTATCAGCACTAAGGAGGACACACGGAGCTCGGGAAAAAGGCGAGGGAGGGGTGTATATGTGTGTATATGTGTGTGTTATGTGTGAACCGTTCCCGACTGACAGGATCTCTTCATAGACATGCCAGCACTTTAACCTGGCCTGTTATTAAAATTCTAATCTGTTCAACATGCCAATGTTAGCACTTTTGCCTTGATTAATAAAAGAGCGCCCCTGAGCACTATGCCCATGCGTTTTCTTTCTTTCAGGTTGTTTTTATCTATTTATTTGTTTATTATTTATTTCCTTGCTTCCTGGGTGGCCATTCCCACCCAAGATTATGTAAAAAATTTACTTTTTGCATTCGTTCCTAATTGGGTTTTGGATAATATATATAAAAGAAGATACAAAAGCATATTGAAATGCAAAGATAAGAATATTCTCCAGAGAGAAAGAAAGAAAAAAAAAAAAGCAAAGAAGAGTCAGAAAGCTGAACGGAATCCGACGTACCGTGTGCGATCTCGACGCCAAACTGTTCTGGTGAAGAAAACAGGATGATGCGGGAGGAACAGTGGCGGCGGCGGAGCGGGGGGAGACTTAAAGGACGTGATTTATCTGAGCTTGATTGCATGTTAATCGAGGTTACGTGTATTAAGTGGAATCTAATTGGAACAGACACTGGCAGCCTGACAGATCGACATGATGCAGATGGATTGAAAGAGAGAGGGAGGGGAGAGGAGAAGCGAGAGCAAGTGAGAGAAAGAGAGAATGCAAGCAAAAAAACTGATGTGACTCAAAGGTGTATTTTTACACACTGCACACCCGGAGGATCGTATTATTCTGCCTCTACAATTAACCACCAGCCAGCGTCATTGGGTGTATTCCAAAAAATGTTTGTGTAATTAAAATAATGGTGCTGAAATCTTCTCGTCCACTGGTTGGCCTTGCTGGAGGACACACTGAAAATGTGCATGGCATGCGCTCACCCAGTTGTCACGAACAGTCAAGTGCTACCCTTTTGGAAAAGAGGGAAAAAATACCCTCTTTCATTAAAAAAATAAATAAAAATAATAATATATATATATATATATATATATATATATATATATATATATATATATATATATATATATATATATATATATATATATATATACACATACATACACCAGCTGCTTGAGGACATGTCACCTCTTGGAGTTAGGAGGCCATGTGCTGCCTTCTTTCACACGCTTTTTCGATCTCATCAGACAACTGGTGCGAAGGCCCTTCCTCTAAATCTAAAGCCTTCACCCTGTTTGACAGAGTGCCCTTTACAACATTAGTGCGGAGAGAAAAAAAAAAGACACCTGTTGCGCCAAACAACTGCTCTTTCAGAGGTTATGCAAATGTTTAACAAATTATGACCCCAGAAAGCAAAAAGGTACTGCACAGCACCAGAGCACAGAATGAGGTTTTCACCTTTTAGGAGGGTCGAGAGAAATGTGTTCTTCCTCTTTGAAAGCACCATGCCATCAGTCCAGTGCCTTTTAACACACATCGATTGCAGTGAGGCTTAGGCTCACAAATGTCATCCATTGTCATCTTTTATCACAGCAGTGTCCAATAGCAGCTCTGCATTATTAACTTTGTCACATAGCCGTTGTGGATGACTGTGTCCATTCAAGGCCCTCCATTTTCGCTCTCACGCAAAGCAGCCAGATTTTGAAAGTGACAGCACAAACAATATTATTCTGAAGCTTTTAAAATGCATTCTGTGTCAGTTCCAAAAAAAATCATAATAAAAAAAAATGAAAAAACAGGCCATGAAGTTGTTTCAAACTCTAGGGATAAAGTGATGACAGTCTCCTGATTGAGAATACCATGACTGCTTTAAGTCTAAGAATGCACACTGCTGCGCGATACTAGAGTGTGTCCGAAATGCAAATGGAAAACAGAAAAGTCGGAATACACGGAGGAGGAGGGGGTGGATCTGAACGGCCGTGCGTTGAAATCTCAGCCATCAAGGCACAATGGTCAAATCATTCATGACACTTTCCCGTCAGAGCGCCGAGACAGGGGAGTTCCTTCAGTCAGCTGCTGATTTGATCCATGCTGACTGTTGCACTAATGACATTAATAAGGACAAAATTACTGTTTTGAAACACAGAATCTTTCAGTCCTTGTTTTGCTGGAGATGGTGTGCTTCCAGCTTCACCAAGAACTGTCCAACAATTTACATTTATTGAGTATTGTCTGTCTGTCTATCTATCTATCTATCTATCTATCTATCTATCTATCTATCTATCTATCTATCTATCTATCTATCTATCTATCTATCTATCTATCTATCTATCCATCCATCCATCCATCCATCCATCCATCCATCCATCCATCCATCCATCCATCCATCCATCCATCCATCCATCCATCCATCCACCCACCCTTCTCTGTTTGCCGCTCTTTACACCTCGAGGCTTTGCATCCCAATATAGAATCAAAATGCCTAATAAGGCAAACAAATAATTCAACCTCACTTCCGTACACATCTATATATCCACCATTTGAAGCCAAATAACTGTAATGTGTCAAGAGGAGGGGGTGGTCATGCTCTGCCGGCCTCGTAGCTCCAACATTGAGAGAGATGACACAGTGTGATCAAGGACATGAATTGCTCATTGATTTTTAGCGCCAGCTTAACTATCCATTCCAATTGATTTTAGCCCGGCTGCATGCGCGAGTTATGGCACACTTTTAATGCGTCTCCTGTATGACCGCTTCTCCCTTATGAGTGGAAACATACAGAAAAGGCAGGATATGCAATGAAACGTGTTAAACAGGTCCTGAAACGTGTACGCTGTCTTATTTCTCTCTGTGCATGTCGTGTGGGCGTACTGTAATTACCCGAACGAGTTGTGCTATATTCTTTAGCAAATACCTTTTCATGGTTACAAAATGGAGCAAATTTGACAAATAAATGCTGTAATTGCTGTAAATGCTAACAGGAAGCTGCTGGGAGAAAAAATAGTAGGGTTGTGAGGAGGCACAAAGCCTACTAGCAGCAAATCGACAAGTTGGAATAAATTCTCGACATCTGAGGTATACATTGCAGTCTGGGAATATACAGCCTGGGTAGGAAGCGTAAATGATGTCTACCACTACAGTTCTATATCTAATCCATCACACATTTCCTTTCATAATATTCCATTCCTGAATATTCCCAACTAATCCCCCAGACACCAATATCTAAAGCTGAGATGCCCAAATTGTGGATCGTGGGCCAGAAACCTCATGTCTCTCATTAAAAGTCACCAAAATAGCATTTTACATTAATAGGTATTGCACTTTTATTATACAATAAATTGGATTGTTCCTCATTGCAATATAAGTTTCACTGAACTAGAACTTTGAATATAAATCTGCATTAGCCATATATATCTAAGGGAATCCTAAATTAGAGTCACAACAGGAACTTTTATTTTAATATAATGTGTAATATAATGCAACATTTATTTTCGTCCCACAGCCAGCAGTCAAGTTAGATTTTTGGTCCTTCCATAGTAAAAAAAAGTTTGGCCACCTCTGCCCTAAACCAAAAAGTGATTAATCCAGAGATCTTAATAAACCCAATAAAGCAATTAGGCTGTGAATAATTAGAGTGAATAATTATTTTAATGTATAATTTTTATTTTCTCCATCAGCACCCTCCCAGCATTTGCATGAATTATTAATAAATCCTGGCTTCAGTGAAATATGAGATAATGTCAGAAATGTGATCCAATAGATGGCCGTAAATGTCATCTGTCACTGAGAAATGCGTTAAAAAATGAAGAAGGCTAGTCTTTCCCTTAAAGACACATTTTCTTACTTCTGATATTTAAACAAGGGACTTATCCCCCCCCACACACACCATATCATGCATCCACTTCCTGCGCCCACTCTTTCCAGGCTCTTTTCATCCCTAATTCCGAGGGTTCAAATGGCCGTTTTAGTGAGAGGTGAGTTTCTTTCTTTCAAGGAGTGCCAAATAAAGCATACTTTAGACTGCTACATTAAAAAAAAAAGAAACATCTCTGCGTAATTAATGTTTTACAAGTGCTGCTGTTCTTATTCAGAAAATGGCCCGATCAAAGCAGGCAGGTTCAGATTACGCAGCTAATTGAAATCCCACATTTCAGAGCAGTCCTTTTCCCCCCTCACTCTCCCTCTCCTTTACACACACAATGAACGTGTGCAGAGTCCACAAATGACATCAAATCATCAAAGTAATATGTGTCTTTTCTTTTCACTGTATTTCCCAGCTTAGTCTTCATGAGACAGCTTAATAAAGCTGTAAATGTAGGCAGCAGCAGTGCATGTGTGTGTGTGTGTGTGTGTGTGTGTGTGTGTGTGTGTGTGTGTGTGTGTGTGTGTGTGTGTCATTATGTGTGTGGCCATGTTTTTATATCTTGCTAAGGACCAAATGTAAATGTAAAACACAGTTTTGACCTTGTGGGGACCTATTATCATTTTCTTTTCTTTTTTCCAGCAAGTTTTTTTTTTTACAAAGGCAAAATATTTCCTTTTTGTTACTGAGGTAAAGGTCAGGGTTAGATTCAGGTGTATGTGAACATACCATTAATTAGCCTCATTATCAATGTCAATGGAAAGGTCCTTCCTAAGATTGTAAGACAAATGTGTGTGTGTGTGTGTGTGTGTGTGTGTGTGTGTGTGTGTGTGTGTGTGTGTGTGTGTGTGTGTGTGAGCGCCTGTGTTGTATTTTTACGGTGAGGTTGGTGCACACTTTAAGCACTACAACAGCACAGTCTCAGAGGCCAAGAGAAAAAAGATTTTCTCATGTCTCCTCGTTCCCTCTCTCTGCTAAAATAAGATTAGGTATTGGTGTGTGTATATTAAGTTTTTATAAGGTTGTTATAAATTGAAAAACTTGTTTGGATGAAAAGTTGTGTGTAAAACAGGTGTGAAAAGGTGTGTATATGATAAAGCATTCACCCTCTGAATACTTGAAATATCACAATTAGAATGCACACAAATAAGGTATTATTGTCGACTTAGCGCTTCTGATGATACAGAAGCAGCATTCACTCACATTCACTCTCCAACTTGAATTATCCACACTCCCTTTTTTCCCTTTCTTGATCCACCTGAATCTTTTGTTTAAACTAAAAGTAGAAGCACTAATGACTTGCAGTAAAAAAAAAAAAAAAAAAAAAAAAAAAAAAAAAAAAAAAAAAAACAGGCAAGGCATCATGGAAACATTTCTGACGTGGCACAGTATAAAAAAGCCATCATTCTCTCGTATTTACCTAAAGCAGCTCACTTTCCGAAACTATTGTTTTATGGGTTTGTTGTTCTAGCGTGAGGCATTATAACTTACTGTAGCATTCTTTCCCAAGGTCAGCTGCTGGCGTGACACACACCTTATTTGCTTATGGGGCTTTTCAGGTCAGTTCTATTATATTTACATCAAATAATTTTTGATAAGGGATGTAAAAGGCCTATAAACCGCCACCATAAATGGGAGAGGTGAAGCTGATAGAAGAAAAATAATAAGTACAAAAGATCAACTGCCTTTTTTTTTTTTTTTTTTTCTCTTTTTTAATCTCTGACACGTTGATATTTTCCATCTTTGTGCCTGATGGTGCCAAGGTGGGGCCTATCCCCTGAACTGGGCCACCAGCTCCTGTTTCTGCCCAAAGAACCTGCCTTCTATCTGCACAGCACTATAATCACTTAACAAAGACTCGGGCATTTGCACAAATTAAAACATCAATAATGCACAAGTGCTTTTCAGTTTCTGCCATAGACACTCTGGCAGTGGGGTAGGAGCGCTCTCTCTCTCTCTCTCTCTCTCTCTCTCTCTCTCTCTCTCTCTCTCTCTCTCTCTCTGTCTATCTCTCTTTCTCTCTCTCAAAATGTGCTGGTCTGGAAGAACCGAAAGAAGCTGTCCATCCATCTCTCTTATTGGAAAGAGACAAAATTTGAACGGCACAAAGTGTTTTAGCCAACACCCTCAAGTGAAGCACTTCCATAAAGCAGCTCCCAATGGCATTGCCACTACAGAAAAAAAAAGGAAATGAAAAAAAATACACACATACCTTTCATCTAATGTTTAAATGGCCATAATCAAGAATCAAATTTTAACTTTGAGTACTTTTTAAAAGAGGTTCGATAATTAATTTTAGCATAAAAATTTTAATATTAATAAAGTACATTAATATATAAATTATATAAAATGTAACACTACATTATAAATGGAACAGGTGACTTGTTTATCGCTCATTTATCAAATTTCGGAAACTGCAACTGATTAGACTTCTGAGTTAAGGTTATGGAGAATTGAGCAAATGTGACATTTGTGTGGAAGTTTCAATTATTAAACGGCCAGGAAAATTCAAAAGTGTAAAAAAACGAGTAAATGAAGAAAAAACAAACAAAACCAAAAAGATAATTAGCCACATAGCAGAGATGAAGTGGCAAAAAAAGATGGCCCCAGTAGGTCATTAATACCATATGGTCTTTTATGACACGCTAGCCATGTTTACTGACTCATATTTACGCCATATGTAGAAATCCACATTTGTACTTTAAAACGAATTAAACAAATCAAATTAAAAAAAGTGCTTGAGTTTTAATTTATTGAAAAAAATTACACAATACAAAGAAAAAGTGAGCTACATAATGTAGGATGTAACACAATACCAAAGTAACACTAAAGAATTTGCATCTGCTTTCCTTTTAACGGATTACACCGTTTTCAGTGTTTTTTTCTTTCCTCTTGTTTTATTTTGCTTTTTTTCCTTTTTTCTTTATTTCTCCTCGCCAACCGCACGCTTGTTAGCAAACTGTTAAGTCAGGCGCGCGGCACACAAATTGCGCTCGGCCGAGCGAATTTGTTTTGCAAGGGTGACCTGTTTAATCATCTCATTTTCTTTTGTGGACGTTTATTCATCCGGTTTCCACGGTTACGCCGAACATTAAGGGGCTACAGTAATAAGGCTTGAGAGTCAAACAGGTAATAAAAAAATTAACGCCATTCTCGGGCAGCCGAGGCCCGTCTCGGAAATGAAGCAGGGGAGAGGGGAGAGCGCAGGCAGGCCGAAAGGGGCCATACTTCCCAAACAATTAAGGTCCGTGCCGCTTATTTCCCTCCGTGGAGCAGCTACAGCCGGGATTTGCACGGACAGGACAATCGGTGAACCCTCATCGCTCAACAGGGAGGGGAATTAGTTGAAAGTCATTCTGTTTCTTTATTTATCAGCCGGCCTAGATTACTTATCAGGACCATCAAAACTCCCTGAATTATGATTATTAAACATTTCTTCCCCCCTTCTCCTCCTCCTCCTCCTCCTTCTCCTCCTTGTCTTAGATAAGATTACTGTCGGTTGCAGAAATACGTAGCTATGGAGTCATGTTGTGTAATTATAGATAGTATATTATGTCAGTTTTACTGGCTGGATGTGGACTTTTTTTATCATATCTTATAAACTATTTCATCACAAAGACTCTATTGAGTCGGGAAATGGAAATTACTTTTATCGAACATTTTCAGATAAAGAAAAAAAAAAACGTTCCGTCTGTACAGTATGTGGCTAGATCTCTGTCTTTTCCTCCCACTCTATCTTATCCTATCTCTCTCCAGTATGAAACAGTGCCCTTTTGCAGCAAATGATGAACCCAACTTATAGCCAAATATAGAAAATCCCAGCATAAGAGAGGGGACAGGTGTTGAGAGCAAGGAGAAGCCAAACATGGTTGTGAAGCAATACAGGCAAAATAAACAAGTCATTATCATTTTCATTCTTTCTTTCTTTCTTTTTTTTTTTTTTAAAGCCAAGCATACATCGTTTCGATGACGCCGTTTTAACCTTCACCGAAAACGAAACAGCGATTCTATTCTACTTGTACAGTCTCCGCACCATAACGTGGCATTTGTCGTGTTCTGAGCAGTTGTGGAAAATATCTAAATCATGTTGAGACACAAGGCTGGCTTCTGCAGCCTCGAATGCCCTTTAATTCATTACTCACTGCATATGAATAGATGGGCATAAAATTGTACAAATAATACGGCACAAGCCTGGTGTCAGGTTGCTCGTTTGCCGGAGAGCTGACATTGTGTTTGACTCATTTCAAAAGCTGCCTGATGAGAATAGAAAAACCTGCAAGAACCCCAAAACTTTTTTACTTTCTTTTTTTTTTTGTCGTTTTCTCACATAGAACGTCAGAGTTTGTCTTTGTTTTTCTTGAAGCAATCAAGTCACAGAGATTTAAGGAGCCAAGAGTTGCACGCGTCATCTTGACAACAGCAAACACAGCTTGATTGCTGGCTGACCTGTTTAGAGGCCTTGCTGTAAAATCTCAGCTTTGATGGGCACCATGAGGTGACATCACCTCACCTTTTTCCTCCTTTATCTCCTTACTTACCAAGAGAACTGAGAGAATTCTTGTGTGTGTGTGTGTGTGTGTGTGTGTGTGTGTGTGTGTGTGTGTGTGTGTGTGTGTGTGTGGAGGGAGAAAATCCCAAAAGAGGACAGAATATATAACACTAAGCTCCAGCATGAGACCGCCAACTGTTCTGCTAACAGCCTCTTAACAGGTGTAGACCCTAGAACCATGTAATCCTATCAAGTTACAGAGTAAAAAAAAAAAAAAAAAAAAAAAAAAAAAAAAAAAATCAGTCAAACAGCAAACTCCTGAGCCCCATCACCCCCACCACGCTCTCCTCGTCCCCCCTTGCTGCTCTACACTGTGTAGTCGGTGACAGAACGGAACAGCTGGGCTTCAGATTTATCATGTACAGACAGTAATTATTGCTGCTGCTGCCTGCTACTGACCCAAGCGAATAGAATGTCACAGGAAAAAACACACAGAACGCGGGGACCCGCGTCAGGGGAGCTTTCAGACGCGAGCGCCCCTGTTTGCAGTCAATTACCAAAGAGGACAGGATATCGGCCTGGTGGCGCTCCAGTGCAAACACTCTCTCAGGATGAAGGTGACAGAGAACACACAGCCGTGCATTTTTTTTCCCCTTATCAATGGGGGGAAAAAAAAAAAGAGAAAGAAAACGTTCGCTTGCGCTCGGAGCTAACACGTCGGTGTGTGTCCTTACACGAACTATTAGCTGAGTGACGTGCACCAATTACGGCTTGACAAATTTTGACGCTGATTGATGGCATGTGTGTAAAAAGCTACTGAGCTGTGTGTGTGCAGCGCAGGACCACCCAAACGGGCGCACGTGAGGCCCGCTCTGACCCCTGAGTTTTGGGTGAAGATAAGAAGAAAAGCACCTCTGACACGCTGATAAACTATCAGTCTATTAGCGGAGTCAATCAGTGCTTTAACGGCAGTCACTAAGCTGTTAAACCGCATCGCCGGCGTCTTATATGGCTTTACATTCACGGGTGTAAAGATTATCAAAAGCGACGCTGGAATTGCACTGAATTCAAGTTAACTTTATTCCCTTGATGTATCTTCATCCAGATAGACAGAAATACACTTTACATCTTTTGTAGCCGAAGATAGAAGGTCATTTTTCCAAAGGGATTGTATAGAAATAGCTGCTTTTCACCTGAATTCTGTCGAAACTCTGCATAATTGGCTCTTCCTTTTTTCTGAAAGCCTCACCCACAAAGCGTGGAGTGAAACAGAAGTCTGAACGAGTGCACACTTCTTCATGGGAATTAAAGCTGAAGCCTGAGCAGCGCGCACTGCCCCTGTCTTAACAACCGTACCATTCCTTCCTTCCAACCTGCCCACAGGGTCGCTCCCACCTTAAACCCCCCCCCTCCTGCCACGTTTAAAAGGATTAGACGCCACATTTTGTGCTGGCTTAATCTTCCTTTCAGACGGCCTAATAAGTGTGCGTCGATAAGCCAAGCATGCAAATTTCATTCTAGGCCAGTGGAGCTCGTGCTTTCAGACAAACGGACTGAGGTATTTTGCACCGTGCTAATTGCTTCTTCGTATTCCTCTTTTCTCTCTTATACGCCATATCGGCAGCGGCAGATTATTCCTCTCTCCCACTTTGCATGAAATTAGAATTTCATGTGGAAGATCATAAACGTGAAATAGAGCCGTTCTACGAGCCCTTTGTGAGCGAGGACGTCTTTAGGCGGAACTTTGTCACTTTTCCGTGGAATAATATGAAGAGCTCCGAGTCCACCGGATGGACGTTAAAGAGGAAACAGCTCCCTTTTGAATTTCAAATGTCATTTGTCACGCTTCTTGTTGAGCCGAGCCACCAACCAGAGATAAGATGGTAAACTTTCGGAGCTGACAGAGGAGGACTTTCGCATTTACTTCGTGACAATACAGAAAAAAGGACACGAAGACACTGATCATGGGATCATGGGAAAGCCTACAGCTACCAAATGATGCTTACAATTTAAAAAATTTAATAAAGTAATAAATGAATAATAATAGTCATGTAAATAATAATAACAATGTAATAAATTAATAATAAAATAATACTGATGTAATAAATAATAACATTAATAATAATAATAATAATAATAATAGACTGGTATTAAAACCTTAAGAAATAAATGATTTAAGGGGCTAAAGGTATGAGGTGCGTTATTTGCACATGCTTCCTCCTGCAGTATTAATTAGCCTATTACTGTGCATTGGTGACTGAAATGCTTTGAGCTTTTAATTAGGACCGAGCGCCTGCATGAGTGCACAAGCGAGAAGAAGAGAGGAGACGAGAAAAGAGGAGAAGGAAATTGAGGAGAGGAGAATTGAGGAGACAAGAGGAGAAAAGAGGAAAGGAAAGGAGAACTATTTCCTTTTTTTCCCAAACATGCTTTAAACACCTCAGTGCTTCATATCCCTCCTTTCCTGCTGCGAAAATATATTTATTAGGTAGACAAATCGGTAAGAGAGTGCACTTATAGGGATGCTGACTTCATTACAATGTTGAGGAGCCTGCATCTGATCAGAATGCTCGTGTACCGGCTCAGCCCGCCTTCCAACTCTCCATCGTGTTTCTCTCACTTTACTGCTCGTGTTTAAGCCAGAAAGTCAGTTATTACAATTTAATCTCCAGTTCTCCATTTTGCCCCACAGTTAAACAACATTTAAAGATCAGACCTATAGCCTTGTTTTGTTGCAGGTGTACCATAAAAATATAACAAATATAAAAAATATATATAACAAATGAATGAAAAATGGTCCGAAATTACTTAGTTTCAAAACACACCTTTTAATTTTCTTAATGAAATACAAGATTTGACTGTGTTTTTACATGTCAGCGTTTCTTCTGCGTCCCGCCGGAGAACTCGGATTAAAAGGGGTTAAACGTGACACCTCTCAACAGCCCCATCCCCCCCCCTTCCACTGTCCTCCTGCGAAATTTATTTTAAAAACTCTGTTAATCTGCATTACACAATGTTCCCATTAGCATAGCCCGGCCTCCTCGTAAAAAATCCAGCTCATTTAATTAAAAAATGTAAATTTACTGTCATCCGAGGGCTGGCGATTTAAGACAGCACCGGGCTTTTTATTGCTTAAGACATCAAGTTGATTCGCTTGTTGCTAAACTGTGATGAAGGTTATCGAGGGCTACAGACCTTGACTCATACATGTGTGTTTTTATTTCCCTCCTACTTTCAGCCTGTAAAGGTGCTCACGGTGGATTAAAACTCTCCAAAAAGGCAGAGAAAAGCCATCGTAGTTTAATGACGCGTCGTAAAATTATGAGCAGTCTGAACAGAGTGAACAGAGCTAAAAAAGGGTATATCTGAAAAACGAGGGTGTGCCTTATGTAGTCCTATTCAGTGTCTTTTTTTTTTTACGTTAGGTAGCAGAGAAACCACAGGGAAAAACAACACATTGAAAAAAAAAATTACACGGTACATCTGGGGGTTTTGAATTAAAAAAAAAAAAAGAAAAAAAAAAGAAAAAAAAAAAGATTAATTCCCAGAATTTTCTAGTGTGCTCTGTTTGAGTAAGAGTGAACATAAAGTTCCATTTTTTGCTTTTCTCACTTCTTTTTTTTATGGCTAAATACGTCAAATCTATCAGGTAAAAAAAAATGCAATAAAGCAAGCAAGAGAAATATAAAATGTGGGAAATCACTTGATAATAATAATAATAATACTCTTATTTATAATAAATAAAAAATTTACTTTTTATAACACAGGATGAAGTTCATTCTTTCTCTCTTTTCTCTTTTTTTTTTTTTTTTTTTTTTTTAGCTCGGTCTGGGTTGAACATAACGGAATAAAATTTTTTAAGTATATTATATTAAAATACCCAGGAAAATAAAAATGCCACAGATCTATTCTACACTAAAATCAAGGCATAAATCTGGATATTATAAAAAAATAAATAACAACTGATATGCATAATAAAAAATCTTTAAAATCATATTCACACACATTTCTATGTGCAAAACAAAAACAAGAACAAAACAACTAAAACTGTTTTTTAATTCTATTTTCATTTTTAACCTTTACACACAATCTAAACTGGGATTCCTGGCTGTCACAAACCAATGTAAGGAACATTTTCTATTTACAGGATCGAAAACTTTCTGGGCACCGAAATAAATGTTTCCTGAGGCTGCCCAAAAACATAGTGAAAAAAAACAAAACAACAAAGCTCTGAAGATCGGTTTTACTTGCGCGAAATAAAGATGAACGGGGGAACGTGGGGATAAAGTGTGGGATATCACTTGTTCTGTGTGTGTTCTTACATGTGTCAAAACAAAGCCGGCACAACAGTTTGTTTGTTCAGTCCCCTTGGCAACAAACCCTTAGGCCACACCGAGCGCTTACACTTCACATACCTGTGTGTGTGTTTGTGTATGTGCGTGTGTGTGTGTGTGTGTATTCACTCTATACTTTATTCTGTTCCTCTATAATGACTTATTTCATGTCCAAAAAATGAACTCGACTCGGAAATATATAGACCCCAGGGAAGGTGTCGCGAGTTCAGAGAGGCGGCGAAGTCAACACGACGTGACGTACGCCAATACCTGAGACTGATAAATAAATAAATTGAGGCACTTCCAGGTATAAAATGAAAGCACTCCTCAGTACCGAGTTCTCAGACCTGTCAAGTGTCTGTTACATATTTTTTTCAATCTACTGAAGGAGGCAAAACGAAGAGGTAAGGGATAGGATCGTATTTAATACTGTAATCAGCCCCAGGATCTGTCACTCAGTTATAAATAAAGGCGCACACATATACACCCATGCACTCACAGACACACACCTAAAAACACACACACACACACTAAAACACAAGCAACTTCCCTATTTGAGAAACAGTGTGTAATCGAAATGCACCTTTCCACGTGAAAGCAAAACAAACAGTTAGGAGAAGATGAAGTGATAAAAGAAGAAGAACAAAACGTTGAATAAGAAAAAGAAGAGGAGAACTTACCATATTCAGGAGAGTTGAAGTTAAATCCTCCCAAGCATGTAACTTTCATAATACAACAAACTCTGTGTGAAAATCATCAGAGAGGAATCTGGCCTGCGGGAATTCAGACTAGAATAAGTGGGCGATAAAGAGTCTTTTTTTTCCCCCTTCTCTCAATCATGTACTAAACTCCTTGACATGTAATCTGTCAATAGTTTTCAGGCGAGATAATGCCGGCTGCCACGAGTGAAGTTGATTGGCAGCTCGTTCTGGCCCCTCCTCCTTGCGCTTTGATGGGGGGGTGTAGGTGAGAGAGCACAGATGCCCCCCTCGTTCACTCACTCTCCCTCTCTCTCTGTCTTGTGCACAGTCTCTCCCTCTCTCTCTCTCTCTCTCTCTCTCTCTCTCTCCCCCTCACTCTCTAGTTCGCTCACACACTCACTCATACATACACACACACACACACCCCAAGCAGTTGGCGATAGGAAATTACGGAAGAGCAGGAACTGGAGCAGACTTTTTTCCCTCCTCCCCTCAGTGGGTTGGGCTTTTCTTTCTCTGCGTCCTACAGGCTGTCCCACACTCAAGGGGAAGGACCGAGTCCAGCCCCATGCAAATGAGCAAATCAGGAGGGAGGGAGCAGCGGAGGGTTTATAAAGAAAAAAAAAAAACCCCGTCTGCATGGCTCATTACATATTTTATATTCTATCATTTCTGAAACCAAATTCAACTTCAAGTCAATTCCATCGAAGGTTCGAACTCGCTATCAGAGCGGCGGAGACAATTGTATCGCATAGTAAGTATATTTGTGCTCAAGTTTGTCCTCAATGACGTTCAATTAACTAGCAATAAAGTTGAGTGACAGGTGGAAAGCTGGATGGAATTAAAACATTTAAAAGGAATTTAATCCGAAGGGAAAAACCATAAAATAAAGGGGGAAAAAAAAGAATTCTGACAAATATATTTGAATATCAAATTAGGTTTGATTGTTCTTTTCTTCAAAAACAAAAAAATAATGTAATTACCATATTATAGACAGATTACAAACATCATACTAAGTGGACGGTGTAATCTGATCTCGGAACAGTTGGTTGTAAATTATGAAAAGAAAAAAGAAAGAAAAAAAAATCTATCCTATAGCCCAACCATCCCCCGAACACTTGTTCCCTCCCTCCCTCCTTCATTTGTTCCCTCCCTTTCTTTTTTACTCTTCCCCTCCTCTCTGTCTGTCCCTCTGTCCCTCTGATAAGGTATCAGTTTTCATTGTAATTTCAGGTGAAATGATAAACGGCGGCCGTTACCAGGTGGCAATGAATACTTTATAAGACAAGGCCCTTATTTGCCTGGCAGTTTCTTCCATCGTGGCATGCAAAGTGCTCACGGAACATTTTTAACATATTTTCCCGATTAGCATAATTCCACAAAGTGAAATGTATTCCTTTCTTTTTTTAAGTTCCGGACTAAATGACATGCACTTTGTTTTACGGAGTGGCCCAAAATAGGAAAAAGACTAGAGTTAAAAAATTGCAAGGTCTGGTGTTCTGCTATGCTATGAGATTACAACCTTTAAAATAAAAATTTTGACATAAATAAATAAAGGCAGTGAGAAAAAATGTCTTGAAAAGAGGAAATGTATATTTTAGGTGATGGCCTATAATTCTGTGAAATGAGTCAATCCCTAGTTCCTGTTTGCTAACTGCTTTCTCACATACAGTATACAGAAAACAGGTTTTGGTTGATTCAGTAATTAGGAGGATGAGTCATAATCAAACAATGGTCACAAAGTCCCACCTTAAAGCAATGTGAGCCCATGTCAGTTACACACTCATACCCATAAAGCCCAGCTTTCACAATTTTTTTTTGTAAAACCTTCAATCCTCTTTAAGAATCAGCGAGCGAAAAATTCCCAAATGTCTGTGGATAGAAGAAAGAATGTGTAAGTGTCTCTTAAAAATGTGATTCCTCAGTTACGGCTCTGTATAGAACACCGGGACGTGTTGTGAAATTCCTATGCAGCCGGATTGACTTGACTGCACCGTATGCTCAGGCGAACACGGGTGGGCGATCTTTTTTTTTCCCGCTGCCATCTCTGTTTTTCGTAGAGGAGCTGAATGCTGTTTGATGTGGCCTATTATGATGGGATGCTCGGGGCATGGGGGCATTAGGGCATGGAGCTGAGCGGGGTGGGGGCTGTGACATGGCAGGGCCGCATCAGTCAAAGGGACGCAGGGGCCAGACGTTTAGCTGCCCCTGACTGCGCACTCCAGGAGGGGCTGGTCTGATGGCCGCCCGCTCCAAGCTCCTCGCATCGGCAGGACAAAAGCCCACGCCCGCTTGAAAGATGTGAATCGAGGGGCTTTTGTGCCCGAGGCCCGGGGCCATGTGGAGTGAGAAATCTGACCTTTGCTGCGAGTTAGATTGTGTTTGAACCCTCTTGCTGTCTCAACCAGTGGGGCAGCACAGACTGAGTGGGCAACTGAGAGGTGTATCCAAAAAGAGCAGGAGGAAGAGAAAAAAAGAGAGAAGGGACACGCAGAGAAGAGTATCATCATCTTTCTTGAGTCAAAAAATGGTCGCCTGTTGAGATTTGTTTTTCACTGCTAAAAATAAAGCTAAACTTTTTTTCCCCTCTTTTTTTTTTTTTTTTCCCTCTCAGCCACTTTTCTCAAGTCTGGATCGTGAAATTGACAGGAAATTGAATGTGACAATTCTGAAGTGCAGCACGGGGCTTTGAAAAGAAGGCCAAAGAAAGCATTTGCCCTTGTATTGTTCTACCGAGTCTGTGATGCTGGATATTATTCCCCCTCACGTCTGGATGGAAAGCCTTGTTTATTTGTTTATTTATTTATTAATTTTATTCTGGGCAGGCATACTCTTGCATACTAAAACCCTGAGTGTGTGTGTGTATATATATATATATATATATATATATATATATATATATATATATATATATATATATATATATATATATATATATATATATATATATATATATATATAAAAAAAGAATCCACAGCAGCTGGAACTCATCACTGACTATTTGCCTATCATTCTGATTGCTCGTACTGTATCTTAAACAGCGGAAACGACTTGATCAAATTAGCCTACCAGGTTCAAGATGCCACTCAAATGATCCGAGAATCAGCGGCACTCATTTGCATATACTGTACATGTAGCATGTGCAAGTGCAGAGATGCAAACACCGTTCTTGTCTCGAGGACAGAAACCTGAGCTTCACTTTTAAAAACATCATTCACTGTCGAAACCCTTTTTCCTGACACGGCTTTCATCCCCTGCCTCTAATCATTATGTTTCAGTATCTCTCCCGGATGCAGACGGTCCTAATGCAATCTGCCTAATTTTGGTCCCACGCAATCTGGTTTTAAAAACACAGAGAGAAAGGGCCACATTTCTGAAGGCCTCGACCATAATCGCTTTAGACAGATAGCTTCTTCCATCGTAGATGAGCAAATATTTGTAAACCAGCTATCTAATGGAAAATTATAGTGAAATTAGAGCGAAATTCATGACAGAGAAATCCGATTATCCCTAATTTTATTATGCCATCTTAGCCCACACAGCATATTTTTGTACAGTTTTTTTCCATAAATACCTATGCCAGGGTTCCCAGTAATCAAATAAAATTGAAATTCATCTCCCCATTAAATTCAATTAGATGCAATTTCTAGAGCCTATCAAAGATTTTAATTACTAAATTATAAAATTCTCTGAAGCCATATTGAAGGAGAAAAAACGACATCTTCGCATCTGGAATAAAAAAAAGAGAGATACGAAAAAAAAACATAAACCATGAAAGGAAATTGTTGATCCAAAGAAGATATCCAGCGGTAAACAGAATTAGCAAAGCGGTTGGCCTTACGCAGCGGCTCTGGGCCGGAGAGTGACGTGTGCCAAATGCAGGCTGCTGGACCAGAGGAAATGAACTTAGCTGAGGTGCACTCGGCCTCTAAACGTCTGCCCTCCGAGTTATTATGCCGTAATTGACTAATTGACACCTTAATTTCATTTATGGGCTCCTGCGTTGAGGAGGCAACCTCTGGGTATGAAGGTGGTCCTGAAAGAGAGCACGGAGGCAGCATCCTGTCTGTGCAGGTGCACAGGAGACCAGTGTGTTCCTTCCAAACCATTATTAAAAGCATGTTAATTAAATGGGAATGGGAACATACTTATTTAGTGCAAGCTTAAGGACAATGTCCTGCTGAGGCGTAATCTTTAATAGCTAGTAAGCGAATTGTAACTTGCTTCATCATATTTCAAATTAGCCTTTCTAATTACATTTATCTGAAGTAATATGCTTTTTAGAGCTACTAGCTACATTTATATTTATATGTAGCATAGTATATATATATATATATATATATATATATATATATATATATATATATATATATATATATATATATATATATACACACACACACACACACACACACACACACACATACACACACACACACACACATACACACACGCATATATATATATATATATATATATATATATATATATATATATATATATATATATATATATACACACACACACACATATACACACACACACACACATATACACACACACACATATACACACACACACACACATATGCATATATATATATATATATATATATATATATATATATATATATATATATATATATATATATATATATATATATATATATATATATATATATGTCTCGCTCGCTACGCATGTTAGAGTTATATGAAATCATATTAACATTCAGACATGAAGCTCCCAGGACAAGCAAAAGCCATGTTCATAACAAGAACATGCAATGTTGCAATCTAACTTTATTACTTTATTCACTCCTCTGTAGCATCTACATTGGCAGAGTAGCTCCATTTAAAATGTTCTATTTTGCTTATACTGTCCAAACATGATAAGACATTTTGTGCATTCTGAGATGCTTTTTGGCTCACCACGGTTGAAAAGTGTAACCAATTATTTACCATAGCCTTCCTGTCGGCTCAAATTAGTCTGCTCTTAGTGTGTTTCCTCATGCAGAACTGACACTCTGTGGATGCTATGTTTGTTTTACTTTTAGACGATTGATGAAACATGTCAGAATAACGGACTGTTTTAACTTCACAGGAAGACTTTGGTAACTGAAATACCGCTCTTTACAAGCGTGCGAAGCAGAAAAGCATCCCAGACTGCAGAACACTCAACAAATCAACAAATGGATGCGGTTACAGTAGCAGAAGACTTTATTGGGTTCTATTGTTCCACTTAAGAGGCTACAGTGGAAAGAAAAAACAGGTGATGCCTCAAAAACAGTTTGCTTACCTTAGAAAACTGAGTATACTAGGCTTTATTTATTTTTTATCCTTAAATATTTTTTTTATTATTTTTACCATTTTAGGAACAAATAGATTTGAACAGAGTAATAAAAAAACTTGCAACAAACTACAATTCGTAGCTGATTGTATTTCATGTCATGCTAATGCAAAGGGCCTGCTCTTTCTCTTTTTTTTTTTCAGCTGAGATCAAACATGGCAGCTACCTTTGCACAAAAGTGCTCACAATGGGACAGTAGTGGGGTCTCAGGTCACCCGCGAGGCCTGTTTCGCCCTGCACCCCCCGCTATAGGCCAATGCAAAGCTAAAACAACAACACAGCAGCCAGGCAGCACTACAAAGCCACTGCTAAAAGGACACCTGCTGCCTTTATTCACTTAACACTCTTTAACTACTCTCCCTGTTTGTTTAAAAGCCATATACTAAAAAGACAGGCTTCAGACTCTTGAATTGGCTGATGATTAATAAGATAAATATCACGATTAGTCGTTTCTGGACACATACAACAAGCAAAAATAAGAGCCATTCTGGCAGGTTGTATCTGAAACTGAGCAGATCTGTGAGATCTAATAGAAATGGCTCGGTCGATATCGCTAAACTTTAATCTCCTTTTTTTTTTTCCCCCCATACGCAAGCTGACTGGGTATTAAAAATAATCTTTTTTGTGTGTCATATGGCAGGAGATATAGATGGAGCTAATTTTTTTGAGACAAATCTGATATTTGTCAACTGGTCGAAAAAGGCAGGGATTTTGCTCGCTAATCCTGTGGCGGATGCTAATACACGTTTACAGGGAAACGCAGATGGCGAGAGAATCAAAGCTGAGCCCAGTGCTCAGGAAAGCCGATGAGGTCTACCCCTGGTCCCAACATGGCTCAGGATCCCCTCGGAGAAGACATTGGAATAGGCACAGAGCCCTGGTTCATATACAATCATGTCTGTCTGGTTTTTTTTCAGTCATTGAAGCCGCATGTAGTCGGTCTTTAGCATGTGCATAGATTTCATACAAGTAAAATACAATGTAAAACGTAAAAACGTTAAAGACGGCATAACACGAGACCCAGGCTTTGTTTACATGTCTGACCACCAACTGTAACCGAAACCGAACACATCAAGCTAAATTCGCCGAAGGTTTCTGAATTAATAACAACAAAAGTCAGTTGTTTGGATTTGTTGCTTTATCTGGTTTTTTTCTCATTTGCATAAAATTGTTGCATTGTTGTTTGCATCTGTCACGAGAATCTGGCTCATACGTAGAAAATGAACAACTGCTTCTCACATTTGTGACACAAGGTTAGCAAACCTGCTTTTCATGTTGTTTTGTAGTTCTCAGAGCAAACTGCCAGTCTTATTAAAGGATACAACTAATGTAAAGGATTCAACATGACGCAACTACAAAGTGAAGTTCGGTTTTCCCATTTTACTACCTCTTTTTGGTCACATCACAGATTCCTTGTCCATCATATGCAAGTTACCATCAAAAAGGGGGGAATAAATGAAATAAAGGCTTCCTTGTGGATAAAGATCCAGCCAATCACAACTTTTTGAATTGCCTCACTTTGTTGTTTGCCCTCTTCCGCATACATCAACTCAATTGAGTTAGTATCAGTGTGACAAGTGAAAGAGATGTGAAGTAAGAGAGAGAGAGGGAGAGAGAAAGAGAGAGAGAGAGAGAGAGAGAGAGAGAGAGAGAGAGAGAGAGAGAGAGAGAGAGAGAGAGAGAGAGAGAGAGAATGCCATCCCTCCCATCCAGAAAGCACACCCAGTTCTGGTTTCTCCCAATAAGAAATGTCTATGGCATTGCCTGGATTTGAGTACACAACCTCCTGATGGACAAAACAATTTCCTGTTTTGCCACTTGGGGGCCTTTAAAGAGGAACGAAATGAAATGAAACCCGAACGCATCGCCTTGAAGCTTACAAATCTTTCATGAGCTCAAATGCAATGTGCAGCAAATATTCTGTGGATGATTTAATTAGGTAAAAACAGAGCTCACTTGCTTAATATCACAGCATTTTAATCAGCACGGTAAACGACTATATGTTATTTGTATGAGCGAAAGAAGTAAGTTTTAAGGGGTTGAAAAAATGCATTTGTGAGACTTTTTATACTTCATAAAAAAAAAAAAAAAAACGTAATAAACATGCACCCTTGGAAACAACTTTTTTGTGTCTTTCACTTGGAAAGTGGAGGTGCTGTGTCTCTAATTACCGGCCTTTTAAAGGAACCGACATTCACATCCTCACGTAAAAGAAACTTAAGATACAAAGAATGTCCCCTTGAGGATACCACCTCACTGACAAGGAATGATAATGTTTAATAACTTTGCAGTGTTATGTCGAGAAAAAACTCGCTGAGAGTGTTGCTAATAGATCATGTTAATCACAATCCCCTCTCGTACCCGGCCCATTCTCTGTCACCATCTCCATGCGATTAAACCCAAACTTACTAATCAAGGTCTCAACTTTGTAAAAATGACAAAGAGAACAAAGCTTTTAGACCTAATACCTCGAAAATATTTTGCCCTGCACTTTTAGCAGAACAACGTGAGCTGCTGGAATACTACAGGCGCATTCTCTGACTGCTATGTAGTTCTCAAACACATTCGACATTCTGTTAATAGCGCTACACAAACATCAAGCACTAAACATACTCGGGTATGTGGCCTGCATATGCAGCATGGAGTCTGATGTAGGGATGGAAGAAGAAACAATCCTCAGATTACAGTGTTTAGGGCAGAAGCAGAGCTCTATATAAAGCTCTATATAAATGGCCCTGTTAACAGGGCAGGTCAGGAAATAAACAGGACTTTTTAAAAGGTTATCTACTTCCCTATAATGGACAAGAGAGCTTTCTGGAGTGGCTATTAGATATATGATGGGGACTCAGTTAAAGGAGAATACCACCCTCAATAACATGCATATTAAGCTTTCATAACTTCTGAACTTTATTGATGTCCAAGATTTATTTTTCCAATAAAATCTGGAGAGATTTTTTTTCAAATAATTAATTTATGTTTTGTGTTAAATTTTTTGACATTCAGCTACCTGTGGTGTTTTAGTTCAGAATTATCTATCTATCTATCTATCTATCTATCTATCTATCTATCTATCTATCTATCTATCTATCTATCTATCTATCTATCTATCTATCTATCTATCTATCCATCCATCCATCCATCCATCCATCCATCCATCCATCCATCCATCCATCCACCCACCCATCCACCCACCCACCCATCCATCCATCCATCCATCCATCCATCCATCCATCCATCCATCCATCCATCCTTCCATCTATCTATCTATTCAAAAAGCATTCAGAGGCCTTCACTTTTTTCATTTCTATGTTGCAGCCTGATACTACAATCGTTTAAAATAATTTTTTTTTCTCATTAATCTAATCAGTTCCATATTCAATTTTTAAATTTTTTTTTTATTTACAGACATTTCTAGAATTCTGTTTTCACTTTGTCATTATGGGGTACTGAGTGTAGATTAATGGGAGAAAAAAAATCAATTTGAACGATTGTAGTATCAGGCTGCCTCATAACAAAATTAAAAAAGTGAAGAAGGAGGGGTCTAAATATTTTTCTGAATGCACTGTATATACACACACACACACACACACACACACACACACACACACACATATATATATATATATATATATATATATAAAAATAAATATGTGTGTGTGTGTGTGTGTGTGTGTGTGTGTGTATTCAGTTCTCCAGATCTGTACACACTACTCAAACAGAGCAGCGCCAAAGCTTCAACTGTGATACTAATAATTACATCAGCTCCATCATGCTTTTCATCTGGTAGTTTACTCAGTAGCCCAAACTAGTCTCTGATGTTACTCGTAAAACTTTGAAAAGCTTCATTGCATGCTGAAGTCCAGATTTTGCTTTCTTGATTACTTCGATTTCTTAATAAACATTGACAAGATTGCTTGAAAAATATGCACAATTTTCATAGAGTGACGCTATAACAAATATTTAGAACGAAACCTCGCAGTTTTTCATGATATAGTTTTGGTGAAGAGTTGAATCAGGGAGTGTATAATGGCTTTACCAAACATTCATACAAAAAAGTGAAATGGTGCAAAAAATGCACATGCACCACAATGAACTCATTTTCCCACGCAAAGACGAAGAAAAAGCAGAAAAATGATTTCCTTTTTCCAATTCCTAATTTTTCTGAGCTAGTTTCAGGTCATTTTGTTTAAATTGGGCTGGAAATTTTGCTGAGACCTTACAATCTTGTTCATAATGGACTCAATTCTTCTTTATTGTTTGGTTGTATGACAAAATCACTTAACTCAACCTTGTGACAATGGTTTAATAATTTTCTATTATTCTAAACAAACTACAAGCCCTCTTTGCTCTCCACTCCATGCGCATGTGCTTGTAACTGGACTCCAACTGAAGTTCATTTTGACAATTTTCACTCATATAGTCATATACTAGAATAGCATGTTTAGCATGGCTGAGGTCCACATTGTTTGGAGCAAAACAGAATGTTCCTCATGACTTTATGGTGTGCCAGATCCCCCCCACCTCACCCCCCCTTCCCCGATGTGTTGACACCATCTTTTGTCTTCATCACACTGTCCTAAAGCAAGTCGCGCTGTTTTTAATAATTACTTATTAGTTTGAACATATCTTTGATTTCGAACCAGGAGTGCGACCGATTGAGCTGATTTATATTGTGTTTTACAAAGCGAGCCGGAGCTGACACCTATTGATCAGGTAGAGGAAAAAAAAAGATTTGTGTTATGAGTGCTGTGAAATTCAGCATTTTCTTTTTTTCCTTTTAACCTTCAAAGATGCTTTGCATTCGTCTGTGAAATAAAGAAATAAATAAATAAAGACCTAACTGGGGAGAGGGAGAAAAAAAATCACTAAAGCTCTTTTGGTGTAATTGGCTGAATAGCAAAGGCAGCAGAAAATTTACAGGCAGACGCCAGTGTGAAGGGGAATGGGTCACGGCGCTGAACCTAATGCTCGGCCAGATCTGCTTTATGCTTTTATTTTTTCTTCGTCTTCTGCAACCCACAGCCTGTTGTATGACTCGGGACAGTGCTCTGACACTGAGCAAGCAGCAGTGACACAAGTACACAATGCACTGAGAAAGAACTCCAATTAAATTGCAAGGATATGGTGGACGAATTAAGATGTCATGGACAACATGGAGCTGTCTGAATCTGAGACAGAAGCCACCTTGCTCAGACCGTGTCCTTCTGAAAGGGTGAGGTAGGAGAAAAAAAAAAGGACAGAAAAACCCCCGGTGGATTTATCTTTCCCACAGGTTTTCCATAAAATGCCAGACCAGAAAAAAAAAACAGGCCATGTGACTAGCATGTGGGTCAGGAAGATAGCGAGACGAGCCGGGTGCAGCAGGAGAGGTGGAGTTTTCGATGGACCTGTTGAGAATAGCATGTGGCACCCAGATTAGATCAAATTCCTATATGTGGCTCGATTCACACAAACTTCGTCTATGAGACCAGAAAAAGAGCGACACATCAGGCTGAGAGGCAGATAAAGAAAACGATAAAGAGTGAGCATTTTGTTTAAACAAAGCTATATAAAAACCATAAAACATTCGGGTGGGGCAAATCAAACAAGCACCCTGTACATGTGAAAAGCATGAGAATTTACAAAACTAAAAGAAATGCTGCATGGGTGTTCGCTTGAAACCGTTTTCGCTGCCACAGTGTTTGTTTTAAGCTTCAGGGTTTCAAGAATCTGAGTGTTCAGTAAACTGACAGCCGGTTTGGGCAAAGGCAGGAAATATGACACCAAGTGTCAGTTGCTGAAATAAACGTTGAAAATGCCAACTCCGAGTCCTGTCCTGAGCAAAGCAGAAGATGAAACTCAAGCTCAGACTGAGATGAGATCAGAGACCTCTGGGATCTCCCTCCTGCTCCTGCCTTTATTCGTGCAGTTTGTTAGACGGTGCACTAAAACACACCGAACCCAATAGAGCGGCGGCCATTGCTCTCATTTATCCCTCATTAATAGATATTAATGTGGAAATAACACGCCATGCAGTAGACACTCCTGTAATGAATGAGGTTCCTCTAAAAGACTTCCTCTCAAGTACCTTCTGGACTTCTTAGTGTATCATTTTGCGTCACTTTATTCCCTCTTTATCGCATCCCGGATCGACTCGGGACTCTCATCAGCAGCAAGAATGCCCTACATTTGCTCAGTTTAAGAAAAAAAGGAAGTATATCTTTCGAGGACTGTGGATGCTACACACTCTTTTTTTTTTTTCGTCCTACCCCCCCAACACAGACACACACAATAATGACGTCAGCTTGTCAGCCTTGACCTGAGAGTTATGTCAGGACGATGGAGATGAGCCATGTCTTTTAGAGCATGCGGCTCTGCGCTTGTGCACATTTGAATAGGAAAGGCAGAGGTTTTAGCAGGTGAGCAGCCTGGTGGCGTCGTCTCTTTAAATGACCTTGACCAGTCGTTCAACCAAATCCTCCATTTTGTCAGGCAGTGTGTTTAACAAGGGAAAAAAACAAAAACAAATCAAATGAGCCTTGTGACCTTTTCAGCTGCCTAAAATTGAGATATCGGCACTGCTGTTCATCATTTGAACACTTTTTCTATAAATACGAGCATCCAATATCTTTGAATGTCTTAGCTGAAGCCATCAAAGCATGACACTGTATCTGTGCTTTACAATAATTATTGATCAGAAACCACAGCGGCTTGTATATAAGGGTCTCTTTCCATTGATTTTCCACACCCTGGTGGAAAACTATATATATATATATATATATATATATATATATATATATATATATATATATATATGTGTGTGTGTGTGTGTGTGTGTGTGTGTGTGTGTGTGTGTGTGTGTGTGTGTGTGTGTGTGTGTGCGTGTGTGTGTATAAACACACAGCTCATATGAATTAAAGGCTGTTTTCCTTCAATTCATCTAAGCAACCAGACAATAATTTCCAGTTACCAGGGAAACGTGATAACACAGCTTCTGTGTTGCTCAACAATCAATTAATTTTATGCGTTGCACTCTTGTTTACCCTCCCATTAAAACCTGAAAAGTCAGTTTGCCGCTCTTTTTTTTTTCCCCGCAGCGCTCCACTTTTCAGGGTTTTGTTGAATAAATCCTGAAATACAAAAGAGAGGGACAGAGGAGCCAGGTGGCTGCGTGCAGTCAAACCCCATAGGCAGACAGTGCCTTTTGTTACGACGCAGAAATTCAACAAGCCATGTCCCATTACCAATAGGCGCACTGGTTTTGATGAAAGAATAGTTATTTTTCTCTTACTATAATGGCAGAGAAAGGCATGGCAGAGTGCTTATGTTTATTTTTTTTTATCTTTTAGAAGTCATACACACTCCTCCAGCTTGTTCTGTGGACTTGAAGTTGTTACTCCAGCAGCATGCTAGCAGCTGGATTTCGCTTCATCTGAAAAGTCAACAGCTACAAAACAGTTTATGTAACACATAAGTGTTACACGAGTTTCTGATCATACTGTTCATTGGAACATTTTTATCTTGAGTATTAACCCTTCCGATGAAGTACGTCTTCCAATGACACCTAGCAAAGTTGAATCGATAGGTGTAACACAAATATCAAGTTATTTCTGATCATTAATATCGGTTCAGTTGTAATATATATTTTGGTATTATATTAGAACATTTCCAGTCTTTAGGACTATATTCATATAAAAAAAGGTCTTAGTATGGTGCTACTGCCATGTAACAGCATAGTTTTTACAAAAACTTTAAAAATGTGATGTTTAGAATGTGTGTTTAATCAAAAGCAAGCTGTACAGCAATGAGAATGATAAGCAAACTGTTATAGGCAAATAATCAATTACGACGCAAAATTTCAGACAGTAGATTCATTCTGTACATCAATACATCTGTAAAGGTTTTATTGTTTTTATACAACTTCATTTTTCCAACTCTCTTCCCATTCATTCTTATTAGCTTTTTCTTAAGTTTTTATATATGTATGATTGCATTAATATTGTGTAACAGCTGCAAAACAAGTTAGTTCCTGTTTTTACTTATGTCATAAATGCTATGAACAGTTGTTTCATTCACCAAACGCTATTATTTGCTCTGCAAGTTGATAAAATGCAAAAATGCAGTTTGTCATGTTAGAGACAATAGGCAATACACACCGTCTTCTGTCCTGAAAACTTTAATAATATCGGAAAATTTAGTTTCATCATTATCTCTGACTTCTCTGAAACTCTGACATTGGAGACTCCTTCCTAAAAAAAAAGCGTAAAAATGCCTACTAAAAGTAATCTTTATCAATGATAATACACTGTAAGGATTTTCCAGCCATGCCATGGTTCTTACACAAGATCAATCAGTACCTGACTTTACTAACGCCCTTGTGGCAGGATGAGCACAAACCTCCAGAAACATACTCCAAAATCTAGTGGAACATCCTCCCAGAAGAGTGGAGGTTATTGTAACAGAAAATGTGGAACAGGATGTTCTTCTGGTCAGGTGTCCACAAACCTTTGTCCTTATTGTGAATGTTACTTATTGTTAATTATCAACATGAATCTGGTTAAACAAATTTATAGAACTGCTGTAAAAAATGGTAATAAATCAATGAAGTCAAGTTCTTTTATAATAATTCTAACCATATATAAAACATCACCAACACATTTAAACTTCGACATAGCAACATGTTGAGAGTTGACTCTATAAAGGTAAATGCAGCATTTAAATGTATAGGTATTTACTCAATTAGAATTGCAAATCAATACAAACTTCATCTTGTGAGTTCAAATTTCGATCCTGACCATTCTATGCAAAAAAACTCTAAATAATCTAGAAACATTATACTAATACTGGTAGTGCTTCATTTTACACTCAAAACATGACATGCATTACAGATACTGTTCTATGCTATCATCACTCCCTCATGCCATTCATGCTGCAAATGTTAGATCCAGCAACTGGGAGAACTCAATGTCATGTTCATGAAGCCCTTTACTTTGTGACATGGTGCATTATCAGCCTGGAAGTAGCCACTGGAAGATATGAAAAATTGTGTCCAGAAAGCTATGCACGTGGTCGGCAACAATACTTAAATAGGCTGTAGCTTTCAACCAATTGCCGATTGATCTTTAAGGGCCCTAAATGAAAACATCCTCACACCATTACACAACCTTCACCAGTCTGGACTATTGACAAGACTATTTAGAGGAACTCACGTTTCATCAGAGCAGGCTACTTATTTGCACTCTTTGTAACTATTAAGTTTTAGTGGGCCTGTGCCCACTGCAGTCAGCTTTCTGTTTTTTTTGGCTGACTGTAGTAGAATCCGACATGGTGTTCATTTCTTGGTGCTGATCCTCCTTAATTGTACAATCTACAGAGTGGTTGTCTGAGTTACTGTATCTTTTCTGTCAGCTTAAACCTATTCTTTGTTGATCTCTCTTAGTGACAAGGTATTTCTAAGGTGTTTCTTCATTGTACCATTCTAAGTGCATACTCTAGAGACTGTAGCACATATAAGTTCCAAGAGATCAGAGATTCTGAAATATTGAAGCCAGCCAGTCCAGCACTAACAATCATTCCAGTCAAAATAACTCAGATCACATTTGTTTTCTCATTTTGATGGTCAATGCGAACCAAAGCTGCTGGCCCATATTTGCATTATTTCGTGTTTTGCATTGCTGTCACATGTCTGGCTGATTAGATAATTGCACGAGGGAGTCGGTGTACAGGTGCTCCTAATACAATGTATGTAGATTTACAGTACATGCAAAGAAATGGTATAAATATCCAGCATGCCTTTTTCATGCTGTAATGTTGTAATGTTGTACAAACGTCTATTGTTGTGATTCCTGAGAAGCGTGTAGACGCAAACATACAATCCGGCGAAATGTCTCCTGACCAGCATGATAAAAGTATACAGATGTGTGTGTACAGTTTATGTGTGTGTGTGTGTGTGTGTGTGTGTGTGTATGTGTGTGTGTGTGTGTGTGTGTGTGTGTGTGTGTGTGTGTGTGTGTGTGTGTGTGATTGAAGGCTCATCTCACCTTTTAGAGGGAAAAACACCCTGGGTGCAGTTTTAGGTGAGCACACACACACACACACACACACACACACACACACACACACACACACACACACACACACACACACAAACATCAGGGCTCCTCCTTAGCTCAGCTCTGCCTGACTTCACTGTTACACCATGCTCCATACTCGTATGGACACAAATGCTGTAGTTGTTTGATAATGAACAGTTATTCCTGATCACCATGTTTTTTTTCTCTGTAGGTCAGCATTTGCTGGACATAATAGTTAAACCAAAGGCTACACAGACAAAGTGGCATGAGATCGCTTATCGCGTGTTCATCAAAAATTAAACGGAAAAACGAAAATAGCATGACGAGATGAAAGATAGAACAGTGTAAGATGATACTAAAACAGCAAGCGGATTATTTTAATACTTATTTTACATCAGAAAAGACGTCGATTAGAACCCTGCAAGCTCTCCAATTCGGTATTAAGAGCAAAAAAAACAAAACAAAAAAAGCAACCTCTTCAACTTCAAAGACGCGGTGGAAGACGCGAAGGAAACAGATGCGACACCCTAAAATGGCTTTCAAAGTTTTTTAAAGCCTGCCAGTCCGATGGAGCCCTTTTGATTGGAAATAATAAGATGCTCCATCTTTCAAAGATGTACTTTTCCTAAAGCATTGTTGATTGCCCTGTGTCCATTACTTGGAGGGATTATGATAATATTCCACATTGTGCTCGGCGTGATGCACAGGAAATTCAATACTCAAAAGGTTAATGCAATCAATTAGGATGACAAAGGAGTAAAGTAAAACCCTCCTGCTTGCTGAGAAAAGCGCACGAGAGAGGGAGGGGGGTATTGAAAGCTTGAATAGATCTGCTGAGAGAAAAGAGGCACTCAAAATTAGAGAGAAAAGGAAAAAATGTCATCTATTTTATATATGCTCTTCAAAGACGAGCGATCATCACTCGCTCATGGTCTCTCTCTCTCCCTCTTTCTCTCTGTCTCTCTTTCTCGTACAGACACAGGAGCAGAGGGAGGGGCAGAAAGAGAGCGGTAGTGTGGAAAGGTGATAGAAATATTTATCCTTGACGGTTTGCTGTAATATTATGGGTGATACGGAAACATTCTTGCTTTTTTTTCTCCCTGATAGTAAACAGATCTGCAGCAGGATTTATGCTGCGTAATAGCTCCAGTTTCTCTCCACCTTCCTGCTGTTTTCACAGGCGTGTTTTTTTTTCTTTTTGGGGCTCAATATTTCAGTTTCGGCTGTCACGGCATGAATATTAACAATAATAAAAGCG
The DNA here is from genome assembly GCF_946808225.1 of Silurus aristotelis. Lineage (NCBI taxonomy): Eukaryota > Metazoa > Chordata > Actinopteri > Siluriformes > Siluridae > Silurus > Silurus aristotelis. Next base: position 6,909,354 of record NC_139592.1, read on the forward strand.
GTGAAATTAAAAAGACAATCCGTTCGCCTCTGGAGCGAGACAATAGCCTTTATTATTTAGATACATGCTACACTGGCGCGAAGCACAAAGGATTCCTATCATTGCAGATAAATGGATAAAGTTAGATAGCAGTATTGAGCCGTAGAACTATTGTGATAATCCATATTACCTTTTCAGCCTGTGGCTCAGTCTATCAGAGGGAGACAGCGATAATTACATCTTAGCAACCGTCTGTTGTGATAAAAAAGCGCAGAGAGACACTGTAATGTTGCGCTACTGAGAGGCTCGGCTTTGCAATAGCTAATTTCTCACCAAGCAGAGGTAGATTGAGCAAGAGGCGAGAGGAAAAAAAATACACCCGATCCAGACAGGAGGAGACCACACCTGTCTCTTCCATGTCCAGGTGTGACAGTGGTAATGCTTGTGGTTAAAATTTTTGTGAGAGGAAAAAAAAACAACGTGTGGATTGGTGGTAGGGGGTCTGGAGGGGTTGTACGGTGAACTCGAAGGCTTATGATGATTGGATGCTGCTTATAACATTAGTTTGGAAGCATGGAGTCTAATTAAAGTGACTGTAAGGTCTGATTCTCTGATTTAGCTGTTAACACGAGCGGCCAGCCATTGTTGAATGGCACTCTAAATAATGAGACATTGTTACTGCAAACCTTGCATCTGTTTCAACACGAGCTCTCAATGGCTTCATATAAAGAAGGACAAGGCCACAGGCTTGTTCGAGCTAACGCTAAACAACTCATTTGGACGAGTTCTGCGAACGGTGCCCAGACTCATTCTAGTTTGCATTAGATCATAGCAAGGGCCATCTAGTTCACTTTTTACAATCTGACCTACATCGCGCCGGCCATCGGCTACGTCACGCGGACAAAAGCGTCCGATCTGCTTTGAAGTTTTTTGTTGTTATGGGGGCTCTAGAAAGGCAAAAGAGGACACTGTCCCAAATGTCCTGCCAGTCCAGAAAGTCTTGGTAAAAAGAAAAAAAAAACGCTTTGAGCGCAAAGGGACGCGGCACTCCCGTGCACTCTTCCTGCGGCCTGAGCGCATGGCCGAGGGGAGCCCTTTCACAAGGTGGCGGCCGTGATGGATGGGCTCAGAGGAAAGTCTATTCACATGGAGATGTTACATCATAAATATTTACACAGGGCTGCCGTTTCCATGTAGGCTCGGCTTGTTTTGACACACTGGAAAAAAAAATATCAAAGGCCAAAAAATAGAGAGAAAGAGAACGAGAGAGAAAATAGGGCCTGGGCAAACAAAAGAGCTGGTGATGGAGTTTTTTTTTTCTGGATCATTGTTTAAGGGGGGTGTGGGAGTGTGTGTATGTGGGGTTCAAAGCAAAAGTTTCAGCAAAAAGACGTGAAATATAATAAAACCACTGACTACATATGCAATCGTTTGCATATTAGGACCATGACGTATTTAGAAACTCTTTTCATACATATTTCTAAACTGCATAGGAAGCCATGTACTGTAGGTGATTATGAAAGAAGTATAAGAGAGTAATAAATCTTTGTTTCACATCAAAAGCTGTTGAGCTTTAAAAAAATCTGCCATGCAAAAGGGAGCTGCTTGCCTTTTTTATGTTGTTTTAAAAACGACCCAAATGATTCTTCACAGCTACAGCGCAATTAAAAGCCTCCAACTCCCTGCAGAAGCCCTGAACCAATGAAAACAAATTTGGCAGTTTAATTTTCTTCCCACTGTTTGAGAGGGAATCCATTCTGGGAGGCTCTTACTCCGCACCCGCCTGGTCTCCGGGAGCTTTGTGAAAAAGAGAAAGGCACGCAGGCCCCATGTTGGAGCCAGTTGGGCTTTCTGATTAGCTGAATTAAATATATCAAAACCCAATTAAGCTAACTATACTCCAGCCATTCAGGTTGCGGCAAGGGGAGAATTGGGTCATGATGCACAAGCTGCCTGGCTTGGCACACTCTGCTTTCCTGGAAAGGCAAGCAGGGACTCCTAAATACTTTGCAAAAACAGTGTTTCTATCCTTGCTGAATATGGAACATCTATTAACACACACACTCACAGACAAGGCACATGTACAGACATAGGATACATGCTGAGCATTTAAGGGCTGGTGTACATACATGTGTAGATATAGCTTGGCTATGACTGATGCTTAGACTGTGTGTCTTCCTCTCTGCTGTCAGACACTGGCAGGACAAAAGACTGTTATGTAGCAGAAGCGAGCACTCTGAGTCATGTTATCATGGTCAGGACAGCTCCTTGAGTCATGAAGTTGACCCCCCGGACTGACATGAGACAAAACATAGCATCACTCCTCCACACACATATCCCTCTTGACTTTAAAGCCATGGGCAAAGCTAGTGCCTGGGTCCCTAGTGACAAGAACTCCTACCTCAGCAAAACTGCCTAAAAGTCTTCTACCAGCTTGTAACCTAATCGGAAAACATCATAGTTTATGATCTCATTACGATCGTCGAAAAAAGATGTTTTACTGTTTAAAGAGCTATTTTGGCATAAACATCTATTGATACATAAGGAAGGAAAAAAAAAACACTTGAGTGCATGCTGTTAAAGGAAACTAATCAATCACGATGTGCGATTGCAATGTATCACAATGCAAACTTCCAACTGATTTGTTTTTCAAATTAATTCACATCATTATCCAAATCCATATTATTAAACCATTGCTATTACCTATTATCCAATTTTTCTCTATGTAGTTACGTGAAAGCCTGCCGAACAAGTTCCTGTTTTCACTTATGTTTTAACGGCTAAAAATAACCAGTCGTTCCCATACCTTTTCTCTCTCTTAAAGTTAATATGACAAAAGAAATGCAGTTTTTCATGTTATGATAAGTCCTACAGTGTGTCTGAGTCATATACCTCAAATATACATAGATGATATTATTGTATATAAATGATCAATTTTTCTTTATTAAGTAGCAACATATTTTCGAATCCATTCATTATTTCTTTTTGATTATGTGGCTGATCTGCTACAGTATACACACCCCTGTGAATGAGCCGCTACTATAGAAACAATAACATCAACATTACATTAGTACGAGTGCATGAATATAAACCTGTCATTTAAATTAAAACTGAAACTACTGGCAGAGCTCCTGCTACTAAAATGTCAGACCACTTTCGGACTAATCAGATTCATTTTACAGATTTTCAAGATTTTTGTTGGATTTTTGAGTCGCTATCTTACAAAAATCTTGAAAATCTAATAAATGACACAAATGTTATAGTTATACTCTATGCTGTAGCTTTGCTAATCCCAGAAGGCTTGCTAATAAACATGACTATTTGTTTGACAAATTTTCAGCTGCTTGTTACAGAACAATTGATATATATATATATATTTGATATATATATATATATATATATATATATATATATATAATATAATATAATACTAATTATTGTATCTTATAATACAAGACACTACTGCAATATTAGTCAAATCTTAGCTTGTTCAATGACCCAATATTAGCTAGTTTGCAGCCCTAATCTTAACCAGAATTAAATACATAAAAATTAAATACATTAAATACATAAATAATTAAATACAAAAATAAAAACAATATTAGCTAGTTTTTAAAGCCTTATCTTAAATAGAAATCTACATGTATGGCATTTGGCAGATGCCCTTATCCAGAGTGACTTACAACTGAGCAGGGGAGGGTTAGGGGCCTTTCAAGGGCCCACCAGTGGCAGCTTGGTGGTGGTGGGATTTTAACTTGTGACCTTCCGAAGTCCAATGCCTTAACCACTGAGCTACCACCCCCACGAAATCTAATTAGCTTGTTTGCTACCTAAATGGTAGTTTGCTTAATTCCTAAATTACCCTTATATTAGTTTCTTTAAAATCCTAATGCTAGCCAGTTAATATATTATATCATATAATATATATATTATTATATATGCTCTAAAGTTAGCTTGCTTAATTTCTAAATGATCTAGTTTACTACCCGAATGACAGCAAATTTAGAATGTTAATTTTGTCTAGTTTATTATACTAATATTATCTAGTTTATTACCTCAGTGTTAGTTAGTTTTCTACACTATTGTTATTAAAACTAAACTGCCTTTTTACTTTCATTGCATAAAATGACAGTCTACAATTATCTAGCTTGTTAGGGAATGTGGCTAGCTATTAAAGTCAAATAGTCACTGTAAAAAAGAAATGATATGTAAAATATGTAAAGAAAAAACAAAACAAAAGGTGAGTGGTTCTGTCATGTGATAATGTTGGTTTGGTTGATCAAAGTTACCTTAAATGTATATGTATTTAGTTTTTTTAGTCCAGAAAAGAGCTTAATTAGCATGTTCTCATTTTTTCTATGTGTTCAAAGTGAACACTGGGGTTGGGTTGGGGTGAGAATTTGTATGTTTTCCTGTAAAGTTATTAGTGTGAAATTGAAAGTCATGAGTTTCATTTGTTGTTCAAGTTCTGAATTTCTCATGGTGGTTAGGGTGGTTTTGCTTACTGTTCCATAACTCTGTGGCATCTTTCTGTAATTCACTTAGAATCATGTGCACTTTTACTTCTATCTTTAAGATGCAACAAAAGTATGGGTTTCCCAGCATTCAAAAAAAAAAACCCC